>NC_092118.1:18271294-18311294 GCF_045679555.1 Salvelinus alpinus
ACAGACAGCCAGGGCAACTAAGGAGTGGCTCCGTAAGAAGCATCTCAAGGTCCTGGAGTGGCCTAGCCAGTCTCCAGACCTGAACCCAATAGAAAATCTTTGGAGGGAGCTGAAAGTCCGTATTGCCCAGCGACAGCCCCGAAACCTGAAAGATCTGGAGAAGGTCTGTATGGAGGAGTGGGCCAAAATCCCTGCTGCAGTGTGTGGAAACCTGGTCAAGAACTACAGGAAACGTATGATCTCTGTAATTGCAAACAAAGGTTTCTGTACCAAATATTAAGTTCTGCTTTTCTGATGTATCAAATACTTATGTCATGCAATAAAATGCAAATTAATTACTTAAAAATCATACAATGTGATTTTCTGGATTTTTGTTTTAGATTCCGACTCTCACAGTAGAAGTGTACCTATGATAAAAATGACAGACCTCTACGTGCTTTGTAAGTAGGAAAACCTGCAAAATCGGCAGTGTATCAAATACTTGTTCTCCCCACTGTATGTGTGCCAGCCATCTACCCACTGCTCTCAGAGCCTATCAAGCCAAAGCCAACAGCTTTGAGTGAAATATGTACATAAACATTAAGTTCAAAAGTATAATTCAGCCATGTCGTGGAGGGAAGATCCTGCCATCTTCCCCCTTCATCTCAGACCATTAAAATAACGAGTTGTCACCAGGCTCTGGTTTCACTACGCCCTGACACTGACACCCGTCAAGACAAATCTAGATTTCATGGCCACTTACAGATGTATAAATAGTCAAACGAGGTGCTCTAACCATCTATAAAACGCAGCTAAAAGGTTGCCAGAAGATGGCGGGCATCGTGGGCCAGCCGGGCTGGGTAATCAATCTGGGCTGAGTCGGAGTGGAGCGGGGAGCGGTGGCTGCGTGCGTTGGGAGCAGGGCAGTAAATCACGTCAGCGCAGCGCGGGCGCTCCTCTGACACGCCAGCCACTCCAGCTGACACTGGGCCTGCTTGACAGCCTGATGGATCGCCCCACTACACTCCATTAAAGGCAAACGGGCACACGCATGCTGACATAACCAACAATTAGTCACCGTAGCCGTTATGGACCTTGGTTGGTGTGGGTCGGCGTCTGTCTGGCGATGGCTGCTCTGACTTCCTGTCTAGGGTCAGTTTAAAGCCAGGGTTGGAATACACAGAACTACAGTAAACGTACTGAACATACAGTAGGACCAAACTTTTAAGTTTAGTTGATGAGTTAAGTTTTAAAGACAATGACTTTCTCTGGTCACTGTGATTTCACTGGCCACAGTGACTGGTTGTGTTAGCAGGACTCCAGCATGAAGAGGTGAAGTGTTCTGCCCCTACTGTACCTGTTGTAGTTCCTGGATACGGCAGAGCTGCGAGTCGTAGTCTGAGTCAGAGTGGATGTGACTGGCTCTGTAGACAGAGAAATCAGCTTGGCTCTTCACCACACTCTCCTCCTGTTCCTCCACCTGAGAGAGGCACACAGGAACAAACATAGTGCACAGATATATCTGTTGACAGACTGGTACAGAAACACTGTCATGCGGTTGACTTTAGTAGGTCTCTCCTCCCATTTCCTTCCTGTGTTGTGTAGTTGAGTGTTGCGAGGTAGAGACAGAAGGACTGGCTGGAGCTCTGTGAGACTATGGTTGAAGGGCAGACTGCATGGGGTCCTCCTGTCTGACTGTGGGTGAGGCAGGCTGGGGCCACTATGAGACTGTAAGTTTGGGGCTGAGGTGCTGGGTGAGTTCACACTAATGAAGCAGAGACAGGCAAACAGAACGTTTCCCCTCAGTCTCCCCATCTGGAAGCTGTGCTGGGCTTGATGGCTCGTGACTGGAGCACATTCTGCTTCTCACAGATGAGTCGGTCTGTCTGAGGTGCACACACACACACACACACACACACACACACACACACACACACACACACACACACACACACACACACACACACACACACACACACACACACACGCACACGCACACACACACACACACACACACAAAATGTCCTATTGGGTTTCGGTGCTTTGTCAGGATTACTTTGTGCTGCTGCACTTATAAAACACTCCCAGTAAGTTTATGAAGATAATATATCTATATGAATACGGTGTTCCTCTCATTACCCACTGTTGTTTGTTGTCTATGTTTTCCAGACAGCCTTCACTGCAGCGTGTCTGTAGTGTTCATAAAGCCAGGGGCCGTTACAGGCAGGATGAAAATGGAGTGAGAGGTGGTGAAATCAGCTAGTTGTATTGATGTCTCACAGCACTCAGAGCGATCGGCTCATTAAATGAAATCAGACTCTCTCTCTCTCTACCTCCCTCTCTCACACAGACATACACACACCCCAGTTTCCAGACAACACGTGAACTTGGGAAAGAGGTAAAGAAACATTGGTGTGAAAAAATACCTTGGCAGGAAGTGATCACTTAAAAGGTATGCAGGTCAACACTCACTCACACACACACCACACACACACCGTGGGTGAGAGATAGAGACTGATGAACCGAGCGGGTGGTGTGTCGCGCTGTGCGCTCTAAGGACCCAGCTGAGGATGAGAGAGATCAATACTGTGTGTGTGTGTGTGCGATTGAGAGCCTCTGTGTTGCTAATGGAGCTCTGCTGTGTGGGAGGGGTGTTGTTAGTGACTGAGGTGGTGTGTGAGGGGGGGGGGGGTATACAGTGGAGAGGGAAGGCCTTGGTTACAGCAGTGGAGAGGGGAGGGTGAGAGCTGGAGGTGATGGGAATGGCGCCTCCATTGTGGGCTCACAGAAGGAGGTAAGCGCCCCACTGGATCTCCAGCCACCTCCACACCACATAAACACTGAGCTCAACTGGGCACGGCTGCCATTATTTCAGCCACATATCGCATCCCCAGCAGGATTTTCCACTTTGCTTCTTCCGTGCATGGAGCTGTCAACCACCCCGTGTCTCACACACACGTGCATGCACACAACCACACACACCCAAACAAGTCCAAACATCAAACCTTCCTCTCCACTGCTCTGCCCATGTAATCCAGTCTTCCCCTCCTCTCTGCTTCCTCCTGCCAGCCATTAACGGCTGTGCTCTGTGCTGTGCTCTGTGCTGTCCAGGGAGCTCACACTGCCTGTGTTTTCTCATTGTGTTTCCTCCTGTATGGGGGCCATGACGCCGATCAATAGGAATCAGTGAAAACACTTCCAGAGGTCCCCAGGCCTCCGACTCCCAGTGTGTTGTACCCTGTCTGACTCCACCCGTTTACAGATCAGGAGCAGAGATTGAGCCTTACCTACAGAGGTGTGGCGCGACAACTGACCTGCATGTAGCTTCACTCACCTGAGAGGCCAGTTGGGTATACTACAGTGCTAGTACTACTTGACTGGCTTTGACTTAGCCGCATGACTGGCACTGTTCCAGGTAGCAGGGGTAGTGAGCAGGATGAGTGGGCCTGACTGTAGGGGGAAACCACTGAGTGGACTAGTATGTTAATCTATGTTTGTAGTGGAAAGGGAGTGATCAGCACAGTGTGACCGGGTTTGTCTGTGTCTGTGGACGAGTCTGTCATTGGGAAGCTACATCCCTGTGGATGAGGCTCGGCCTGACTGACTGATCCACTGACCGATCTGCCTGACTGACTGGCTGGCCTAACTGGTGTGACTGACTGACTGTCTGACCTGTTGTCTCAGTGCGGCGGTGCTGTCTCTCATAGTGCTGATGACCATCTCACACTCCTGGCTGTGTTTGCGGCTGGACTCCAGGTCTCTCTGGGTGTCTCGGAGGTGCTGACTCAGGGCACTCAGGGCGTCATCCCCGCTCTCCAGCTGGGCACTGTGGGCCTTCAGCTCCCCCTGCAACACCAACGCCTGGGCACACAGACGCAGCACACGCTCGTCCCGCTCCACCACCTGGGACACAGGGACGCGCAGGCAGGCACACAAACACACATATAAACAAGACATGCTATTAACACTCATAAATCAGACCTAGAGATGTACGCAAGAACAACTCCTGGCAACATGGGTATAAACAGCAGAGATAAAACCACAACACATGGAGCGCTTGGGGCTATATGGTTCTATCTGCATTTTTGTCCAAATGGAGTTATTGACAGCCTTGTTCTGTTCAATGTTCTCTACCTATATAGTACTCTAAATACCCCAATTCATGTTGTTGTGTAAAAAAAAAAAATACTAGATAAAAATTGCTGACACCGTTCAAACCAATGAGGGTTTGTAAGTAACTTTAACACCAATTATCTTAGAATCATCTTCTAGCAGACAGAAGCTCTAGCAGACAGAACCTCTAGCAGATAGAACCTCTAGCAGATAGAAGCTCTAGCAGACAGAACCTCTAGCGGATAGAACCTCTAGCAGATAGAACCTCTAGCAGATAGAAGCTCTAGCAGACAGAACCTCTAGCAGATAGAAGCTCTAGCAGATAGAAGCTCTAGCAGACAGAACCTCTAGCAGACAGAAGCTCTAGCAGATAGAAGCTCTAGCAGACAGAACCTCTAGCAGACAGAAGCTCTAGCAGATAGAAGCTCTAGCAGACAGAACCTCTAGCAGATAGAAGCTCTAGCAGATAGAAGCTCTAGCAGACAGAACCTCTAGCAGACAGAAGCTCTAGCAGATAGAAGCTCTAGCAGACAGAGCCTCTAGCAGACAGAAGCTCTAGCAGATAGAAGCTCTAGCAGACAGAACCTCTAGCAGATAGAAGCTCTAGCAGATAGAAGCTCTAGCAGACAGAACCTCTAGCAGATAGAAGCTCTAGCAGACAGAACCTCTAGCAGACAGAAGCTCTAGCAGATAGAACCTCTAGCAGACAGAAGCTCTAGTAGACAGAACCTCTAGCAGATAGAACCTCTAGCAGACAGAAGCTCTAGTAGACAGAACCTCTAGCAGATAAAATCTCTGATAGAACCTATAGCAGATAGAACCTCTAGCAGACAGAACCTCTAACAGACAGAACCTCTAGCAGACAGATCCTCTAGCAGATAGAAGCTTTAGCAGATAGAAGCTCTTGCAGACAGAACCTCAAGCAGATAGAACCTCTTGCAGATAGAACCTCTAGCAGATATAACCTCTGATAGAACCTCTAGCAGATAGAACCTCTAGCAGATAGAAGCTCTAGCAGATAGAAACTCTAGCAGATAGAAGCTCTAGCAGATAGAACCTCTAGCAGATAGAACCTCTTGCAGATAGAACCTCTAGCAGATATAACCTCTGATAGAACCTCTAGCAGATAGAACCTCTGATAGAACCTCTAGCAGATAGAACCTCTAGCAGATAGAAGCTCTAGCAGATAGAAACTCTAGCAGATAGAAGCTCTAGCAGATAGAACCTCTAGCAGATAGAACCTCTAGCAGATAGAACCTCTAGCAGATAGAAGCTCTAGCAGATAGAAGCTCTAGCAGATAGAAGCTCTGGAAATACTAGAAAAAGCTCCAGTATCAGCTCTTAGTTTTCCTGCAGGGTGAGGATGGCGTGGGAGCTGACCTGAGCCCTGGCTTCCTTCAGGTCCTCGTCCTGGGCCTGTAGAGTGCTGTCCTGCTGGGAGATCTTGGTGAGGCAGGCCTGGTACTTGACCCTGTACAGCTCCAGGGACTGGGTCAGGGCCTGCAGCCTGGTCTCTGTGTCCGCTGCTCTGCTCTCAGCCTCCTGCAGCACAGCCCTCAGCCTGGACAACTCTGCCTCCTGGCCCCGCAGACGGCTCTCCCTATCAGTTGCCTGTGGGGGGACACATTCTCAGAACACTGTAGTCTACTTCAATATGCCTGTATAATGGCTTACATAAACCTGCAATAGGCACAGTACTGAGGGTACTTCACTGCTTATTAAAGTGAGGAGAAATCCATGTTCCTGTCTTTCTGTGTACTGTACTCCTCTCACTCCTCCCACCCACCTCCTCCTCTGCCTGCCTGGTATGTCTCTGGGCCTGCTCCAGGTCAGAGCGGAGGTGCTTCATGGTTGCTCTACACTGCTGCAGCCTGCCCTGGGTCTCCTGTAGCTCAGCCCTCAGCCCCAACACCTCCTCCTCCCTGCTCTCCTGCTGAGCCCGGGCCTCCGCCTGCCACCGCTGCAAGTCCCCACGCAGAACACACACTGCCCCCTGCTGGTTGTCCCGCTGGAGACAGAGGGTAGTGTCAGTGAGGGAGTGTGTAGGGAGAATGTGTGTGTATGTGCATGTGTGTATGTGCGTGTGTGTGTGTGTATGTGTTTGTATTTGTGTGTGTGTTTGTATTTGTTTGTGTGTATGTATGTATGTATTTGTGTGTGTGTGTGTGTGTGTGTGTGTGTGTGTGTGTGTGTGTGTGTGTGTGTGTGTGTGTGTGTGTGTGTGTGTGTGTGTGTGTTTGTATGTGTGTGTGTGTGTATGTATGTATTTGTGTGTGTGTCTGTCTGTCTGTCTGTCTGTCTGTCTGTCTGTCTGTCTGTCTGTCTGTCTGTCTGTCTGTCTGTCTGTCTGTCTGTCTGTCTGTCTGTCTGTCTGTCTGTCTGTCTGTCTGTCTGTCTGTCTGTCTGTCTGTGTGTGTGTGTGTGTGTGTGTGTGTGTGTGTGTGTGTGTGTGTGTGTGTGTGTGTGTGTGTGTGTGTGTGTGTGTGTCTGTGTGTGTGTGTGTGTGTGTGTGTGTGTGTGCATACACACATATGGGGGGTGTAGGGGAAACACAGACAGAACAGACAGATATGATCCAATACACTCCTTCAGCCTTCCTTCCTCTCCCTGCAGCTCCACCGAGGCACTTTAATGACACCAGCTCTACATTACATTACTACACTCCAGAGTACAATATCCCAGATGGGATAATATTAGTTTTCCCCTGGCTGATGATGCATTACAAAAATAAGGAGCAGTGTAACAGATGGCTCTCAGGGTAAAAATAATAAATCCCACAGACTTGTAACATGGCTGGGAGACACGCACCCACACCCACAAAACACTTCTGTAATTCATCTACTCTTTCGTTCTTACTGACTTCTAAGCCAGAAGAGAGAGAGAGGAAGAGAGAAACACGATTAGTTTGCATTTTACTTACAAACATCATTAAAACCCCAGCACTAATTGTGTTCTTTTAAATGAGTTAAATCTGTTAATGACTCCATTAGTGACTCCAGTGCATTGATGTCTCCCAGGAATGGAGGGAGGGAGGAAGTGAGAGGATGGATTGAGGCAGTCTGTGACATCACAAACCGTGTAGACATACACAAATATGGAGGTAAAAGATACGTGCAGAGAAAAGAGGACAGATGAAGAGGATAAATATAATAATAGTAGGACAGATATAGGGAGGGGGACTGATGTGGAGAGAGAGAGGGGGGAGCTCTAATCCATAATACAGCCTGCCTGCCTGCCTGCCTGCCTGCCTGCCTGTCTGTCTGTCTGTCTGTCTGTCTGTCTGTCTGTCTGTCTGTCTATCTGTCTGTCTGCCTGCCTGCCTGCCTGCCTGTCTGCCTGCCTGGCCTGCTGCATACATTACTGCATCAATCAGTGCTAAGCTGCAGTGTAATTTTCTAACTTCCTATTTCTCTCCCAACCTCATCACACAGACAACACCCCATGGCTATTTTTGATGAGATTCAGTGCTAGAGAGAGGGAGAGAGAGGAGGTGAGGGAAGGGGGGGAAGGGTGTTTATAGAGCAGCCTCTCTCCCTCTCCCTCACCCTCTCTCTCTCTCGCAGCTCAACCACTGATTAATTTCCAACTAGATCGCTTGGCAAGCAGTATTATTAGCATAACATTTCCATGGATCAGGCCCTGCAATGAAACCCTTTCATCAAGTCGCTTGTCAAACATAAAATTTTGAATCTCATTTTGTTTCTAATATAATTTTCTTACTGGGTGTGTGTGGAAGGCAGCGGGAGCTGGGAAAACGGAGAGTGGGGGAGGTGGGGGTGGAGGGTTGTTATGCAGAAGATAAACGGAGTCATCAATCAAAATTAAAAGAGCTCTGGGTTGGGAAGGAGGCGTTGGTGTTAACCATGGCGTCTGTAGCTGCTTCGACACACCCTAGGTGTGTGCTCTCAGGGCTGTCTGGCTGTCTGTCTGTCTGTCTGTCTGTCTGTCTGTCTGTCTGTCGAGTGGACAGAGGCTGAACTCTCAGCTAAAGACAAAAGAGCAGTCTGACTATCTTATCTTGTGACTGAGGCAGAACAGAACGGCAGGCAGACACCAAACTTAGTCGATCACACAGGTCCACAAACTCAAAAAACACCTTTCACGTCACAACAATGTGACAGCACATGCAATAAATAACGATAAATCTAGCCTTGATTACAAAATGGTCAAAGCTGCCACTATTACAACCCTCAGCCCTAGTCCCAGACTGTACCATTAATTATGAAAAATAACACAGCAGGGGGGAGGAGGAGGGATGGGGAATTCATTTGAATAAGGATACAGAATCAATGCAATTTAATCAATCTTAGCTAATTAAAATAAATCTATATTGTGAAACAATCAAGGTGCATAAACAAGATTCAAATAAATGAAGGAACTGTGCCAAGAGGCTGCCCACTTCTAATTAAATGATACTAATTGAATTCCCCGGCTGTGTGCTGTGCTGTGTGTTTGTTGATGGCGTGGAGAGAAAGAGAGAGGGATGGCTGACCGCCCACTCCTCTGTCTCTGCTGCTTCTCCTCAACAGCACACATTACTGCACACAACACAGCCACACCATGGGCCATCTCTCATAGTTTGTGTCTGTCTTTGTGATTGTCTCCACCCACTTCCAGGTGTCACCCGTTTTCCCCATTAGTCCCTGGGTACTTATTCCGGTGTTCCCTGTTGGTCTGTTGCCAGTTCGTTATGTCAAGTCAACCAGTCTGTTTTTCCGTGCTCCTGCTTTTCTTATCTCTCTTTTGCTAGTCCTCCCGGTTTTGACCCTTGCCTGCCTTGACTCTGAACCCACCTGCCTGACCATACTGCCCGCCCTGACCTCGAGCCTGCCTGCCACTCTGTGCCTCCTGGACTCTGATCTTGTTTATGATCTTTTGCCTGTCCACGACAACTCTCTTGCCTGGCCCTTGTATTATAATAAATATCAGAGACTCGAACCATCTGCCTCCCGTGTCTACATTTGGGTCTCGCCCTGTGCCCTTATAGACCTCCATAAGTATTGGGACAGTGACATTTTTTGTTGTTTTGGCTCTGTACTCCAGCACTTATTGATTTGCATCCATATCGGGTGAACTGTTTAGAAATTACAGTTATTTTTGTACATAGTCCCCCCAATTTAGGGGACCAAAAGTCCCCTAGGCTGTAATAGGAGGGATGAGAGAGTTAGTTAGACATGCTGTAATAGGAGGAATGAGAGGGTTAGACAGGCTGTAATAGGAGGGATGAGAGGGTTAGACATACTGTAATAGGAGGGATGAGAGGGTTAGACATGCTGTAATAGGAGGGATGAGAGGGTTAGTTAGACATGCTGTAATAGGAGGGATGAGAGGGTTAGACAGGCTGTAATAGGAGGGATGAGAGGGTTAGTTAGACATGCTGTAATAGGAGGGATGAGAGGGTTAGTTAGACATGCTGTAATAGGAGGGATGAGAGGGTTAGTTAGACATGCTGTAATAGGAGGGATGAGAGGGTTAGACAGGCTGTAATAGGAGGGATGAGAGGGTTAGTTAGACATGCTGTAATAGGAGGGATGAGAGGGTTAGTTAGACATGCTGTAATAGGAGGGATGAGAGGGTTAGACAGGCTGTAATAGGAGGGATGAGAGGGTTAGTTAGACATGCTGTAATAGGAGGGATGAGAGGGTTAGACATACTGTAATAGGAGGGATGAGAGGGTTAGACAGGCTGTAATAGGAGGGATGAGAGGGTTAGACATGCTGTAATAGGAGGGATGAGCGGATTAGACATACTGTATGTAGCAGTGTATATAGATTATGGTGTGTGTATACATATTGTATAGTTTATATAGATTATGGTGCGTGTATACATATTGTATAGTTTATATAGATTATGGTGCGTGTATACATATTGTATAGTTTATGGTGTGTGTATACATATTGTATAGTTTATGGTGTGTGTATACATATTGTATAGTTTATATAGATTATGGTGTGTGTATACATATTGTATAGTTTATGGTGTGTATATACATATTGTATAGTTTATATAGATTATGGTGTGTGTATACATATTGTATAGTTTATATAGATTATGGTGCGTGTATACATATTGTATAGTTTATGGTGTGTGTATACATATTGTATAGTTTATGGTGTGTGTATACATATTGTATAGTTTATATAGATTATGGTGTGTGTATACATATTGTATAGTGTATACAGATTATGGTGTGTGTATACATATTGTATAGTTTATATAGATTATGATGTGTGTATTAATATTGTATAGTTTATGAAGCTATATAATAGGCCTGGCACCAAGCCCATCATTCTAAAGATCATCATTCCAGTAGCTACTGTAAACAGTGTTGAATAGTCTCACTAAGGATGTGGTATGATGTGTGTGTGTAGCTGACCTGTGTGAGCAGGCTGTCCCTCTCCTGCTGTAGCTGGCCAGTTGTCTGTAGTTGTGACTCCATGTCCTCCTCTCTCTGACTCAGGCTGCCCTGGAGACAGCTCACCTCCTTCTGCAGCCTCTGCACCTCCTCTCCAAGGGCCTGCTCCAGCTGAGCCTGCACTGACAGCTACACACACAGACACAGACACAGACAGACAGACAGACAGACAGACAGAAAGAAAGAAAGAAAGAAAGAAAGAAAGAAAGAAAGAAAGAAAGAAAGAAAGAAAGAAAGAAAGAACATACATATCATTTAATGTTTAGTGACACATTATCCCTTATCAGGAAACAATTGCTGCATGTGTGGACGCAAGTGTGAAATTGAACAAAATCCCAGTCCATATAATTAAAGAAAACAGTGCTGTGAGCAGACAAGAAGAGAAAGCAGGGGAGCATGGAGACAACCAGAGACAACCACAAAACCACTGTGTTCTCCTCTATTCTGCTTGTAGTCAGACCTGTAGAGCTTGTGGTCTGGAGAAGTGGAATCTGATTCCATGTAATATATGTGGATATTACCCTGTTTCCCCCCTGGGGCGGCAGGTAGCCTAGTGGTTAAAGCGTTGGACTAGTAACCGAAAGGTTGCAAGATTAAATCCCCGAGCTGACAAGGTAAAAATCTGTCGTTCTGCCCCTGAACAAGGCAGTTAACCCACTGTTCCTAGGCCGTCATTGAAAATAAGAATTTGTTCTTAACTGACTTGCCTAGTTAAATAAAGGTTAAATAAAAACACCAACCACTCCAGCAGCAAGTTTCGAGTGAGTGATAAACTCCTCTCCCCTCCCATCCCCACCTCTCAACCCGACCCATGCCATCTCTCTCTCAGTCCCTCTCTTCACCCGTCTGCTCAGTTTAAATGACATCTCCCTGTGAGTCTCAGGAAACGCCACGTAAAGCAATTACTAACAGGCCTGATGTGCCCCCTTCCCTTTATGTAGGGGGGGGGGGGGGGGGCATGTGCCCTTCAGCAAAAAATGAATTTTCCAATTGCAGTTAGTTCTGCCATGAATAAATAAACAAATGAATAATTGAGAGGGCAACATAAATAAATAACATCACAAACATTTCACTGGCACTCATAAGTATTCTGCAGATAACTTGGGCTCCATGCTAATGATAAAAACAGTACATGTAGCAGGTTCCCAATGCATTATTCACCGCTCCCCTCCAACCCAAAATTAAATAAATAAAAATCTTTCAAGGAAGTCAAAACATCCTCTCAGCATTGAAGTGACAGGCCTGTCCCATTTATAACACAAGGACACTCTGGCAAACAAATATCTGACCAGTCAGAGAGAGAGGAATAAATAAACCAGCACAACACAGCGTACGGCCATTGACAGGTCCTCCACAAGTTCTCCTTCAAGAAGAAAACTCTGAAATAACACAGAGGGTTCATGGGACACAGTCAGGTGTCTTTTCAAAGTCCCATGGTACAGGGCTGGCTGGACACTAACAAGGTCACCATGTCCTTGAGCTTTCTCCTCAGGGATACACAAGGGGGGGTCTGTGCCCCTGTGAATTCTGATGGATTTGAGTTGAACTAGCCTCTCTATAAACCGGCAGCACTAGGACTCATCTTCGATGGCTGTAGAGACTGCATTAGGCAGATCTGTACAACCCCGTCCTTGTTGACTAATTAAAAAGAGATGCGTTAGATCTCAGGCCTCACCTCATCCTGAGCTGATTTCAGGTGTTCCTGGGCAGTCCTCAGTTCTGTGGTCAGTCTCAGCACTGTCTCATCCCTGTTGGTCACCTGAACACAACCACACACCTTGGTCAGTCCCTACTTCCACTCAACTCACACTGCCTTACCTGTCAGTATGTATGGTTCTTCTTCTGCTGTGAAGACTTAAAACAACACTACTGTTACGACTTCTCCCGAAGTTATTATCCAGCTTCCTCGGGAAGGGAGAGGGTGTCCGCCATCATCTCGTGCCTCTCATGGAGAGCTCTGGAGTGAGCCAAGGCCGTGTGGGGAGAAGGAGATGCGGCGTTGGAGGACTTCACGGAGTTCACCCACCGCTTCCGGGCAGTCTTCGATCACCCGCCCGAGGGTAGAGCGGCGGGTGAACGTCTGTTCCACCTGAGGCAGGGTACGAGGAGCGCCCAGGAGTTCGCACTGGAATTTCGGACCTTGGCCGCCGGAGCGGGATGGAGCGACAGGGCCCTCATTGACCACTACCGTTGCAGCCTGCGCAAGGATGTCCGTCAGGAGTTGGCCTGCAGGGATACCACTCTTACCAGCTGGTGGACATGTCCATTCGGTTGGATAACCTGCTGGTCACCCGCGGACGTCCAGAGAGGGCTCTGTCGATTCCCGTTCCCAGCACCACCGCTCCGGTGCCTATGGAGCTGGGAGGTGCTGCGCACAGGGAGACCGGAGGAGGGGCTTTCACGTGTACCATCTGTGGCCGCAGAGGTCACACTGCTGGCCGGTGCCGTGTTGGTTCCTCTGGGGATCGAGGCAGCAGGCAGGGCACTCTGGCGTCACCCCAGGTGAGCCGGCACCATTCTCACCCAGAGCCCTCTGTTGCACACATGTTTTTGTTTGTTACTTTTCCTGAGTTTTCCCCGCATTCCTAGCATAAGGCGCTCGTCGTTTCAGGCACGGCTGGGAATTTTATTGACAGATCATTTGCCCATAGTTTAGGGATCCCCATCGTTCCCATGGATGTGCCCTTCCCCGTTCACGCCTTAGATAGTCGACCATTAGGGTCAGGGTTGATTAGGGAGGTCACCGCTCCTTTGGGCATGGTGATGCAGGGGGGTCATACGGAGAGAATTAGTCTCTTCCTTATTGACTCTCCTGCATTTCCCGTGGTGCTGGGCCTAACCCTGGTTAGCTTGTCATAACCCCACTGTTTCTTGGCCACAGAGGGCTCTCACGGGGTGGTCGCGAGAGTGCTCAGGTAGGTGTTTAGGGGTTTCCGTTGGTGCTACTACGGTGGAGAGACCAGACCAGGTCTCCACCGTGGGCATTCCCTCTGAATATGCCGATTTGGCTCTCGCCTTTTCCAAAAAGAAAACAACTCAATTACCACCTCATCGACGGGGCGATTACCAGGAGATCTATCGCACAGACGCTGCACTTCCCAGGAGTCACGTGTATCCACTCTCACAGGCGGAGACGGAGGCTATGGAAACATATGTCTACGAATCCCTGCATCAGGGATACATTCGGTTCTCCACTTCACCCGCCTCCTCGAGTTTCTTTTTTGTGAAGAAGAAGGAGGGAAGTCTGCGCCCGTGTATTGACTATCGGGGTCTGAATCAGATCCCTGTGAGGTATAGTTACCCGCTACCGCTCATAGCCACAGCGATAGAGTCAATGCACGGATCACCAAACTAGATCTCAGGAGCGCTTATAACCTGGTGCGTATCCGGGAGGGAGATGAGTGGAAGACGGCTTTCAGTACCACCTCTGGGCACTATGAGTACCTCGTCATGCCGTACGGGTTGATGAATACTCCATCAGTCTTCCAAGCCTTTGTAGATGAGATTTTCACGGTCCTGCACGGGCAGGGTGTGGTGGTGTATATAGATGACATTCTAATATACTCCGCTACACGCGCCGAGCATGTGTCCCTGGTGCGCAAGGTGCTTGGTCGACTGTTGGAGCATGACCTGTACGCTAAGGCTGAGAAATGCCTGTTCTTTCAACAGTCCGTCTCCTTCCTAGGGTACCGCTTTTCCACCTCAGTGGAGATGGAGAGTGACCGCATCTCAGCCGTGGGTAATTGGCCGACTCCCACCACGGTAAAGGAGGTGTAGCGGTTCTTAGGGTTTGCCAACTACTACCGGAGGTTTATCTGAGGTTTTGGTCAGGTAGCAGCTCCCATTACCTCACTGCTGAAGGGGGGCCTGGTGCGCTTGCAGTGGACAGCTGAGGCGGACAGGGCTTTTAGTCACCCGAGGGTTCTGTTTACCTCGGCTCCCGTGCTAGCTCATCCGGATCCCTCTTTGGCGTTCATAGTGGAGGTGGACGCGTCCGAGGCTGGGATAGGAGCTGTGCTCTCTCAGCGCTCGGGCACGCCACCGAAGACATTGGCTTGAGGGGGCTAAACACCCTTTTCTCATCTGGACTGACCACTGCAATCTGGACATCCGGGCGGCGAGGAGACTGAACACTTGCCAGGCAAGGTGGGCCATGTTTTTCACCCGTTTTGTTTTCACCCTTTCTTACAGACCAGGTTCCCAGAACGTGAAGGCAGACGCACTGTACCGGCTGTATGACACAGAGGAGCGGCTCACGGATCCCACTCCCATACTCCCGGCCTCCTGCCTGGTGGCGCCGGTAGTGCGGGAGCTGGACGCGGACATTGAGCGGGCGTTGCGTGCAGACATTGAGCGGGCGTTGCGTGACAGTACCCCACTGTCGGGGGGGGGGGGGGGGGACTGTCGATGCCTCTCCTTGTTCGGGCGGTGTTCGACGTCGCCGGTCTTCTAGCCATCGCCGATCCATTTTTCTTTTTTTTTGTCTCGTTTTCCCACACACCTGGTTCTCATTTCCCTCATTATGTGTTGTGTATTTAACCCTCTGTTTCCCCCATGTCTTTGTGTGGTATTTTTTATCTGTTTTCATGTATGCGCACGTTAGGCTGGTTGCACTGGGTTATGTTCAACCCGTATTTGTATTTCGTGTCCGTTTGTGCCGTGTGCTTTTGGTTCGCCAAATAAAAGGCTCCAGTTTGCTACCAAATATCTGCTCTCCTGCACCTGACTTCCTACAGCACTTCACGCATACCCTGACAACTACACTATTTCGACACATTCTTAACAATGACCTTGGTAAAGAAATTTTGTATTTCACATCCATTATGAAACATCCTGATCCAAGTTAAATAAAGGTTAAATTAAAAAAAGTTAAAAATATTCCATGACATTTCTGATGCCTGTTTGTGAGCTGACCAGCTAAGGGGCATTAGAACGAGGGTTGGTTGGATGAGGGAGAGGAGACAGATGGAGGAGAGATGGAGGAGAGATGTTAAGGCCAGTACCTCGTGCTGTGCAGCCTTGTGTTTCTCATTGAGCAGGTTCAGGTCATGGCTCAGGTCCTGGTTCTCTGTCACCTGAAAGGCCAGTCTGTCCCTCTGTTCCCCCACCTCACGCAGCTCCTCCCTCAGCCTGCCCACCCCAGCCTCCTCCTGGACCAGCTACACACAGACAGAGAAATAGTATGGGTCTAACAGAAAAGAAGCTAATAACAGATGCTAGCAGAGGTACAGTATATGGATAAACCTACAGACCATTTTAGCATATTATGTACTAGTGACTTTCTATCAAGGTTCAAGTACCTGGGCATAGCAGGTGGTATACTGCTGCTGTAGTTGGACCAGATCAGCTCTGATCTCAGCCAGTCTCTCCTCTGTCTCCACACACTGGCTATCCTGTAACAAGTGACATGTGTCATTCCATTGTCATAAACATGCCAATACATGGCTCTTAATGGGTCAAATGAAAGTCCTTTTCTTACCTGCTTCTCCCTCTCTCGTTTACAAGACCTCAGCTCGGCAGTAACTTGCTGCAGTGCATCTTGGGAGGAGAGCAGCTGTTGGCGGAGAACACGGGCGTCTTCTTCATGGTCCTGCAGCTTCACTCTGAGAGCCACGACCATCTCCTCCTTCTGGGCAAGCTGCGGGACAGGAGGGAACGTAACACACTGAAGAACACATCAAGGACAGGACAGAGAACATGCTGATTGTACAGTAATAGCTATGTGGAAAGCACTTTCCTGTTCAAATCAGAGGCATTATTTGCAATCAGCAAGAAGCAAAAAGGTTCAAATCAAACGTTTATTTACTGTTGTTCTCTATGTTCCGTCTTACATTTACATTTACATTTAAGTCATTTAGCAGACGCTCTTATCCAGAGCGACTTACAAATTGGTGCATTCACCTTATGATATCCAGTGGAACAACCACTTTACAATAGTGCATCTAACTCTTTTAAGGGGGGGGGTTAGAAGGATTACTTTATCCTATCCTAGGTATTCCTTAAAGAGGTGGGGTTTCAGGTGTCTTACACAGGAAAACCAATGACAAAGAGCGTGATGGTTTTAGTGCCATCCTATAGACACACATAATAACACATAAATAGGTAATAGTCCAACGAACCATTTAATGGTGGCAACACTCACAATTGTACATTAGAAAAGAACACAATATATATAGATGTTCTGTTCAGTTAGTTTCCCATTTGGACAAAAAACATGCCCTAGATAAGCAAGACAATGTTTCCTGTTTTAGGGAAATGGGTTTGTCTGCTAGCTACATCCCTCCATTCCACTGCAAATTGGAGTATAAGAGTTTATACAGAACCATTTCTGCTGCTGTTATTGAGCTTCTGTGAAATTGTTGTGGATTACACATAATTATTGATAAAGCAGCTTTCTCTCTCCGTTTTTGCTGCCCAAATCTGTTAAAATATGATGAGACTCCACATTGGTACCTGAGTAATGAAAACACACGGCTATATTGATAGTGTTATTTTGTCGTGAGTAATCATACGCATGAGAGACAGAGAGAGGCTGACTGGGATGAGGCAATTAACAACAACACTGATCCCGGAACATGTGGAATGGATGAGTGGGCTGGGGAGAAGAGGGCTGGTTGTCGACTGGGGTATCTAAAGAGTGGCTGAGGATTCTAACCACCACACACACACACACACACACACACACACACACACACACACACACACACACACACACACACACACACACACACACACACACACACACACACACACACACACACACACACACACACAGAGACAGACAGACAGACAGACAGACAGACAGTCTAGACAGACAGACAGACAGACAGACAGACAGACAGACAGACAGACAGACAGACAGACGAGAATGAGCGGACAGAGAGCCACAAGGTCAGTTTGAGGTTCACCACACATGCTTTCAGAGGGGGGGGGGTCTGAAACAGAGGAGCCTTATTTCCACATAGAACATTCTGATTGTGAGAGGGTTATGGCTGAGTGATTTTCAGTTGACCTACAGGAGTTATTCCTAACAGTGGTAGTTAACTGAGTTATAATGTCCCTTTTATCACAAGAAACAATAAAAGGACAAGAAAGAAACACATCAGTAAAGAAAAGATACATCCTTCCTCTCTGTGAGGCTAATATCCACAGAGCCCATTAAGGAGTGTCATTAACCTGCCTGCTAAGCACAAAATGGTAATTAAAACCTCGGGGGTCATATGCATTTTAACACGGCCGTGCACTTGAAAGCGAGGAGTGGGGGGAAAAAATCTAATTTCCTGTACATGTTTGCAGATTGCAGCCTAATGTGGAGCTCAGCTTAATTAGACCCCAGTGACCTGAGGTGATGGAGCCTGACCGGGTCCTCACTACACCCACACTGCAACCACACCACCGTCACCAACCCTGCTCCCTCCCTCCGACCCCCACAGCTCCTAGAACCATTCCACCTCCCCTCCTCCCCAGGCCCAGACTCCCTTCCACCTCTCCCCTCTTCTTCCTACCTGTCCCCCGACCCCCCCACACCCTCCACCCTGCTCCCTCCCTCCGACCCCCACAGCTCCAAGAACCATTCCACCTCCCCCTCCTCCCCAGGCCAAGACTCCCTTCCACCTCTCTCCTCTTCTTCCTACCTATCCCTCACCCCACCCCCACCCTCAACCCTCAACCCTGCTCCCTGTACCTCCCCAGCCCCAGCGACTCACCCTGTCCTGTAGGCCGTCCAGGCTGTGCTGCAGCTCCTGCCTCTGGGCCCCCAGACTGTGGGTCTTCTCCTCCTGTAGTCTCAGGCTTTTGAGGGCCGTGTCCCTGGCCCTCTGCACCTCCTCAAGCCCAGCCTCCCTCAGCCGCAGTCCCTCTGAGACAGCATGGTAGCGGTCCCTCCACTCCCACAGCTCCCTGTCCCGCTGGGCACTCTCCTCCCACAGCTCCCGACCCACCACGTCTGCCTGGCTCTGCAGCCACACAGCCTGCACATCGCTCTCCCTCACCTGCACATAGACACACAGTCACAGTCAGTTACATCCCCAAATAGACATCTTCAGTCATTCATATCAGTCAGGAGACATCTAGAAACACAACTCACACACACTAAGAACACACACGTTAACAGTCAAGGACATAGTACAGACACTCATGTACACACGACCAACGCTCGTCATCACGGTGTCTGCTGTGGCACAGAGCAGACTGTCCCTCCTGTCACAGCTAGTTCCCACGATGTTAAAACAACACATCTACAACAGCCCTAGTGAGTTTCCACTAAAACCCACTGAAAGAGCAGGACTATTCTTTATGAACTGACAAACTCACACAGTAACAGGATCAGCACATTAAAGTCCATGCGAATGAAACAAACGAGTGTTAGCGGGGTGTGAATAAACACTGTGGCGCGCACCTCTACAGACCCTTCTATCAATCAACCTGTCTGCACTTTGTTTTGAGAGTAATCTTGTCCAACCACCAGAGAAGCACTCAGCAGTTAGTGGAGCTTGGCTGTGCTTTGAAGGCCGTGGTTTATTGCGGTCCCAGAGCATAGTGAGGCCGCGCTGTAAAAACAAGCAGGCCCAGCGCTCAACACTCGTCCGAGGTTACTCACCTCACACAGGGATCTAGCGCAGACCTACAGACCACCTAAAACGCCCGTCTGACCCTTTTCTATTTCTCTCTTGTTCCCTCTCTCTCTCCGTCTACAGATTATCACCCTCTGTCCCAGATCTTCCCTCTACCTCCCTCTATTGACTGGGACAGGGCCTGTCTGAGCCCTCATTAGTGTGGGCTGCCAAGGCCATGCCCAGTAGACATGTGCATACACGCAGACACACACACACCACACCAATCCCCGGGAACGCTCCTGACCCACTCTTATGGCCTTTAAGGGCCAACCAAAAGCCCCATTACACGTCGGCTCCCACTGCTTAAAAGGCGAATGTGAAGTTGAGGGTTGAGAGCAGGCTTTAGAAGATGCCCACGCTGTGTCAGTCAGTCAGGCACCTCACAACACAGCAGCGTGAGAGGAGAGGCCTTGTTAAGCAGCATTGTGTGTCATCCTGCTCCTGAGAGCACAAAGGTGTCAGCCAGAGCCCAGAGCCACAGACCTTGTCCTTGAGCTGATGCTGCTCGTCTCTCAGCCTCTTCAGCTCCTCTTCTCTACCACAAAGCTGAGGAGAAACACACACAACATGTTAAGTAGACAGAGTGAAGAGATAGAGCGGAAGGTTACACAGAAGGGCTGTTATAACAAAGCAGACGTTTTATATCAATATAAAATCACTTCTGAGTAACAATTAAGAACCTTACTATAATAGTTTTCCAATAAAATGGTCAAAAAGAAACAAAAATAGCTTTTTAGCAAAAAACTATTTATCAAGCAAGAATTTTGCTGGGACTGTCTGGGAGTGATGTCGCTCTTGCTGCGGGTGATTCCCTGATCCACCTCTACGCAAACGATACCATTCTGTATACATCTGGCCCTTCTTTGGACACTGTGTTAACAAACCTCCAAACGAGCTTCAATGCCATACAACACTCCTTCCGTGGAAGGAGTAAAACGCTAGTAAAACTAAATGCATGCTTTTCAACCGTTCGCTGCCCGCACCCGTTGTCACCAAAGCCCCATACACCACCCACCACTGCGACCTGTATGCTCTCGTTGGCTTGCCCTCGCTACATATTCGTCGCGAGACCCACAGGCTCCAGGTCATCTATAAGTCTTCGCTATCTCAGCTTACTGGTCACGATAACAACACCCACCCGTAGCACGCGCTCCAGCAGGTATATCTCACAGGTCATCCCCAAAGCCAACATCTTCTTTGGCCGCCTTTCCTTCCAGTTCTCTGCTGCCAATGACTGGAACCAATTGCAAAAATCGCTGAAGCTGGAGACTTATATCTCCCTCACTAACTTTAAGCATCAGCTATCTGAGCAGCTAACCGATCGCTGCAGCTGTACATATTCCATCTGTAAATAGCCCATCCAATCTACCTACCTCATCCCCATATTGTTTTATTTACTTTTCTGCTCTTTTGCACACCAGTATTTCTACTTGCACATCATCATCTGCACATCTATCACTCCAGTGTTAATTTGCTAAATTGTAATTACTTCGCTACTATGGCCTATTTATTAACTTACCTCCTCATTCCATTTGCACACACTGTACATAGACTTTATGTTTTTCTATTGTGTTATTGACTGTACGCTTGTTTATTCCATGTGTAACTCTGTGTTGTTGTTTGTGTCGCACTGCTTTGTTTTATCTTGGCCAGGTCGCAGTTGTAAATGAGAACTTGTTCTCAACTAGCCTACCTGGTTAAATAAAGGTAAAATAAAAAAGTGGTCTGAGTGGGGAGGGGGAACTGAAAACTTGCTGTTATTGGCAGAGAGGTTTGGAACTCCTTGTTATTGGCCTATTAACTAATTTACCGCCTAGTGATGTCAACAGGGAAGCCAAAACTCCACCCATGTAAAACCTGCTGATTAGAAGGTATTGTGTAGATTGTTATTTCCTGATTCTGGTTGGAAATACAATGATCATATTTACAGAGTTTTTCCACACATGTACAGAGTTCTTTCATCAGCTGTTGCACAATATGATATAAAAAAAACGGAATTTTGACTGTACTGGGACTTTAATAGCGTTCACATTCTCAATTGTGCTAAGTCTCCTGACATTCAACAACAGGTCTAGGCCAGTCCAGATGAATAACTAATGATGCTATCTAGTCCTACTGAGTGGTTGGACCCCCCCCCCCCCCCTCTACCACCCTCTCTCTCCTCACTAGACCTGGAGTGAGAAGCATCTGAAGCCTTAATAAGACAAAGTGCCTCTCCTTTCTTTCCTTGACCTCTTCAGGAATACCTCTTTAAATATTAAGAGAGAACAGCAAAAACTTACAGCAGGAGTAAAAAGTGCTGAAATATTGAAGGGGTGCTGTGGCTGGGCAGTTTGGGAGCGGTAATGCAGGGGCGAGGGATGGCGAGGGCGAGGGAGGGTGGGAGCGAGGGATGGAGGGGGCGAGGGTGTGTGTGGAGGAGAAGAGGGGGAAGCGACAGCGATAGACCTACCAGGACAGGAGAGGCTGACGCAGGTACCTCAGGCCCCTGGGGCCCCCGGGCTTTATTAACAGTGGCCCCTGGCAGGGAGGTGACATTCAGCTATACTGGAACTCTGGCAGTTAGGGAAATGAAGCCATACTGAGTGGAGGCCTTAGAGAGCGCTTTATGGTAAACAGCAGATATTGAGCAAGGAAAGACTTGCCTGATGGAAATGAAATCTTCAGAAACTTTTTAAGTGATAGTTCAATCTGAGTCTTGAGAGTCGGAGGGCAGAGAATGGCACATGAACCCAGTCTGGGTGGGATTGCTCTTATAGAGGTGACCTCTCTTCTTTCAGATCCAAGGAGGATGACATCACTCTTGACCTCTTCTCTCGCAACACAAATACCCTGTATCTGAATGCAACATTCCTCCCCCAAGGACACAAAGATGTAATATTTTCTCCCCCCACTTGGGATGAAAAGAGGCTTTAACCCACACCTTGAAGGTAGCATAGCTGCGCCTCATCTTAAAGCAGATGTCTTTTTTTCCTCAATAGCTCAGGGTCGGCAGTGTCAAGGCACGTAGCCACACAGCAGTTCCAGTCTTTTGTGGAGCCTCTCTTTGAGCTCAGTGAAAGGAAGGGATGTGCAGTCCAGCCAGGCAGTATGAAGAATGAAGAAGAACTTTTTGAGCAGTTGAAGGTACTGGACTGTACACATGTGTGTTTATATGAGTGGGGTTACTGTTCTTCATTGAGCAAAGGAAGGTTGTTATGTGTGTGTGTGTGTGTGTGTGTGTGTGTGTGTGTGTGTGTGTGTGTGTGTGTGTGTGTGTGTGTGTGTGTGTGTGTGTGTGTGTGTGTGTGTGTGTGTGTGTGTGTGTGTGTGTGTGCGTGCGTGCGTGCGTGCTTCTGCGTGTGTGTCTGCGTGTGTTACTGATGCTGTCAATAGACAGAGCACTCAATTACCTTTTTTCGCATCTCCTGTCTCTCATTCTTCAGTCTGTCCACCTCCCTCTGCAGCTCACCAAACAGCTCCTCCTTCTGCTGCTGTGCCTGCCTCTGCTCAAAACACACAAATGCCCACACACACACACACACACACACCCGGAGGGCAGAGGTGAGGCACACATGGGAGAGGGAAGTGTCTGTTTTTAAAGGTGTCAGCGGAGACATTTGCATTATGCATATCACACCTCTGAAATGATCCATTAGCAGGTTATGGCGTGAGAGCTGCTAAATCAGTTGACAGGATACTACGCTAGCACAGAAAATATCCTCTACTTTCACTGCCAAATGAGAGGGAGTGTTTGTCCCTACGGAGCAGAGACAGAGAGGGTCGCTGGTCCAGAGAGAAGCCCTCTCTACAGGCCCCTGTCCCTGTAGGACCAGACCCCCTCTGCTGTCCCCAGAGAAAGAAAGAGAGGCAAGCGAGACAGACAGACACAGGGAGAGAGAGAGAGAGAGAGAGAAAGAGAGAGAGAGGCAAGAGAGACAGAGGCAGAGAGAGAGAGAAAGAGAACGTTCAGCCTCTCCTCAACACCCCCTTGCACATCCAGACACTGATTTATAATTTTAATATCTCTAATTTCCACAGCAGCGGCCGCTTTCCAAATGTCATTTTCCAATTTATGTCAAACCGTGTGACCATTTTTCTTAATACGGCTTATGACAAGCCTGGTCGCCAGACGGATATGCAATTCAGATTGAGTGTTTTACAGGCGCGGGAGCCAACAGGCTGGGGTGTTTGTGTGTTTATCTTTATCAGTGCCCGTTCAATATTTTTGAGGGGGGAAACCGAGAGCGCCATACACATAGGAAAATGTGGTTTTACGGGGAGGAAATGGCTGCAGGGAACAAAATAATAATTCTGTCATAAATCGAATAATTACAGTTACCATAATGAGAATTATGATGGCGGTAATGATAATGTATTAAAATATGTATTAACACTAAGAGCCTGAAATGGAACGTGGGATGGCTTCACGGTCATTATATGAATATTTATGTTAATTAAAACAGGGCCTCCCCTTTTATGTACCACTATATCTCAGTGCTAATCGTCTGAGTGGAACACAATGGGGATCGCTGCGGAGGGGCAGGATGCAGTTCAGGGCTCACCCTGAGGATGGTGCTGTGGAGCTCCTCTCTGGCACGGCCCAGCTGGCCCTGCAGGGCAGATGTCTCTCTCTCCCACTCCATCTCTCGCCCATGTAGCTCAGCCAATGACTTCTGGAGCCTCTGCACCTCAGCACTCCTGTCCTGCAGCTAGAGGGCATAGAAAGGAGAATAATGTCAATCACTCACACACACACACACACACACACACACACACACACACACACACACACACACACACACACACACACACACACACACACACACACACACACACACACACACACACACACACACACACACACACAAACTTTTGCTCAAGGGAGGTAAGGTATGGTCACACATCCTGGTCGAAACCACAGCCAACAGCATCCTGCTAAACTAAAGGCTTGACAACAAGCAGCTCATCAGACTAGATGAATCATATAAAGCCCGTAGAGAACATGTTGGGTAGTTCCTCACAAGACTCTTCATTTGGCTATAAAACTCCATACGATCCATATGATTGAGAGGTCTGGATGTTGGCGCTGAGGTCCAGCTCTCTCTGTGGGTGTTGGCTGGCTCTGTGATGTAGCTGTGACTCTCCATTCAGCTGGCTGCTGACAGGACTGAGAGACTTGAGAGCCTGGCAGGCTGGCCTCCGGCAGGCCCTAATAGCCCATAATGATCACTGGGAACTTATTCAACGAGGAATTCATTCCTGGCTGGGGCCCGTGTGTGTGGCTGGCCTGTCCATGGCTGTACACTACGGTGCGGTCTGGTATGACATAGCGAGTCTCGCCCCACTGCTCCTCCCTCCGCCAACTGCCTATCGACTCGCCAGCGCATGTTCCCCACCCTCAAAAAATGGGTAGAAATAACAGGAACAAGTTGTCGGAAATGAAATTTCAATTCATCCAGTCCCTTTATACACTGGTGCGGGTAGCCTGCCGTCGAGAGGGAGGGATCAATAGTGTTTAGACAGCAGAGCAGATTTTCTAAGCGCCGGATCAATAGGAAAGAGAGAGGGGAAAATACCCGGCTTTTCTTTGGGTGTTGTAGTAAATACGAACAAATCAGTGGCCTTAGGCTAAATGGATTGACCAGCTGTTTCCAACTTCTGTGCTGTAAATAAAGATCTATTCTGGAGTCTCTGACGGAGGCCCAAAGGGGAGAGTGCCACCAACGGCGCTAGGCTGCCTCAGACACACATCTGACAGGACAAGGGGAGCAGGGGAAATAGGTACATGGGGGTAGTGGGGGAGCTATAGAGAGGCTTCAAGGCCAGGGAGCCTGGAGCAACTTGGACTGATAAAATGCTGCTAGCAGAGCTACCCTCTGTAGGACAGGTAAAACGAAAGGGTTCCCAGAGCTAATCAGACGGGCAAGTAAAATCATGGAGGGCGATATATTTTGATGATCTGTATTTTAGTATGTCTGTGACCTTATCTACTGAAAACTCTGAAAATGCCACAACAAAGAGATGGATGTTTTTCAGCATTTCGTAAGAGAAGAATCCAATAAACAAACTTGATTCACGATAGGTCACAAAAGATGACTTTTTGGCTAACTTAAAAATAGTCATTAGGTGAACCGGAGTCAGTCGTTTGACATCGTGGAGTGTGGCAGGTCAGATATGTCAGCCAGAGTACTGGGCTAATCAGAGTCGAGCATCCTGACAGGATGACTGATCACATGGTGTGTTCCCCTCACCTCTAGACGTATTAAAGAAAAACACCACCGGCCACGCTCGCCTAGACCCACACCACTCATTGGTCAACTGCCGTGGAAAATGTTAAATTCATCACCAAGTCCTCAGCCCAAACAAAACACACATTGGACGACCAAACAATAAAAGAACCCCTGGTCATTCCTGATTGCCTACAAACACAGTGAAACGACACATTCAAAGAGAACGAGCGTGTTAAAGGATGGCTGTTGACTCTAGCTGCAGTGCGGGGGGGGCGAAGGAGTGGGGGCTGAGGAATGATTGGCTTGGCTGTGCTTGGACACTAAGACAGGGGATGACTAAACCCCCCTCATGTTCTCCTCCCTGGCGGGGGTGCTGCTGATGGAAGAGGGTTACAGCAACAGTGACATACCGGTACCTCTGTGCTGCTGGTCTGGTCCAGCGGTCCATCCGTTACTGGAACACACACTCACTAAGTGATTTATAATTGCCCTCATTCTGCCACTCTGTCAGGGAGAACGCCGGTGACATGAAAGGGCTCCGCTCTGCATCTCAGCTGACAGACAACCTGGAGTTTGGTGACGCTGTGGAGGCTGCAACACTCCAGACTAACTGATCCCAGACAGACACAAACCTCCAATTACACACTCATATCCACACTGGACGGATCTTTATATCCAAACAAATAGAACAGAGTCATCAGCCATGTTGTGTGATTGATTTAGAGGCCATTTAACACAATAATCTATATGTTAAATGTGTACATTATATTTGTTGTTCAATATGTCTGGTGGGCTGTGTGTGTGTGTTTGTGTGTGTGTTCTAAAGCTCTCTCCTCTCTCTGCGGTAAAGGTCACTGTAGATTGGGCATTTAAAGCTTCTCGTGGCTGAGCCGAGGAACCTGCCCACGTTAGAACTCAACTCATTGCCTTCCCAGGCACATTACCTTAATGATGCTATTCCTCACACCTCCATCTCAGCAGATGGGGAGATACAGAAATGAGAAAGGCAGTAAAGACATTCTAATGTCCTCCCCAGCCATTCAATTCCGGCTCTCTCTGCCTGCATCCACACAGAGGAGCAGTGAAGCAATACTCCTTGTTTTCCCCTCAACAACCAACCAAGCTATATATGCAGATACAAAGCTGTATGCAGAAACTGACATTAAACATTTATATTGCAGGTTTCCTGAAATCCTTGCTCTATTGTTGTTCGGTAATATAATTGTTTTTTTAAATATTAAAACTGTTCGTCTTGACAAATGGTAAAGCCTGCCTATGAAAGCAGCTTATTCTGCTCCTTCCTGGCGCCTGATCAAAACCCATTTACTCCACCGGGGGGATTGAACGAGACGTCTGATCGTTAACCCCGTCTCACCCTCTGCCGAGGCCTCACCCATGGGGGAGATGTTTACTGCCTGCTGTGTCTGCTGTTCACCCCCAAGATGTCAGCCCTGCATCTCAGTCTCAGCGGCCCTGGGTGGGTGCACCCTGTACACTGCACAGTCCCAGCTCCTTCTCATACGCCCTGCTGTTCAGTTTATGCTGTCTTTGATGCCACAAGTCAAAAAGCGCGCCACATCTTCTTCTCCCTCCGCCCCTCACCCATCCGCTCAGCGTTTAAGCGTTCATTACTTCCATAAGTGCTTTTCAATTTACACTAGATGAAGCTCATTAAGTAGTGTATTTGTTAGCAGACATGCTGCCGTGTTCTGAGACGTACTGGGTGTTTGTCTGCTGGGACAGGCAACATAAGTAAGAAGGGGTTACTGTGCTATGCTAGGCAGGTAAAAGTCACAATGCTTTGAATTGGACTGAATATCTCCTCATTCTCTAGAGAAAAGATCTTGAATGCTTTTTAAATATGTAATGACAATTTAATTGCTGATGAAATCTAGGCATTTTCTCCATATTGTCTATGAAAGCTTAACTGCATGATTGAGCTGAGGAGGTTCTCAGAGAGTGGTCATTAAGATGGTCATGTCCCTGAAGAAGATCTGTTCCACATTGTGGCCTGTCTGTGTAAGCCGTTTCCCCTCCCTGTCTTTGAGGTATTTGGGGTATCCGGGGCGGAGGGGGAGACAGGGGCTGTTGAGAGTGTTTATGTTGCGGACCTGGACACAGGCTTCTAATGTGTAACACAGGACACTCCAGTATGCAGATGCCCCGGGCTATTCTCTAAGTGGTCTTTACTTTGAAAACACAGGTACCCTCCAGGGGGATGGGGTGGGGCTGCTGATGCAGGATGGGATGGGGGGCAAGAGTCCTGCTCAGAGCCCCATGCAACGCTCTGAATAATATATCCATACATCATCGGTCCGTGTCAGACTTTGATTCACGGCAGAGGACTTGCCGAAACCACTGTGGTATTAGCTTTAATAATGCAAGCTGGGGTTAGGCGCTTACTCTTTTCTGACAAATATGGGCAAATCAATTAATTCCACTGACATTCTCCCAAAGCACACATATAAATCCAACATGGACGCTTGCTTTTGTGTTTTTGTTTTATCAAGCAAAGCAAGCAAGAATAACTTCACGTTTTTATGTCCTAATTCTAAAATAACCCGACAGGATAAGGCATTTGTTATCGTTATAAACACATTTTTAAAGTAGATATTGACTTTAAAAATCTCAAATGAGGTCTGGAACACTTTGATGAGAAAATATGTTTTATATGCTAGTGCATTATGAGAATCATTCAGAGCAGCAGGACGTGATAATATGTTTTATATGCTAGTGCATTATGAGAATCATTCAGAGCAGCAGGACGTGATAATATGTTTTATATGCTAGTGCATTATGAGAATCATTCAAAGCAGCAGGACGTGATAATATGACACATATCGACCAAGTCCAGAAGGCACTCAATGCACCTAACATAACAGCACACTAATATCCCCACCTAGAAAACCTCCTACACACAACACTTTAATTATGCACATAGAACATATCCAACATCTTGTCAATAACCTCATATCAGTAAACAAATGCTACCACAGCCAATTTAAAAAAATGCATTGTTCTTATTCACATTCGTAGCTGGCTTTCACAGCTCGCTGTCAATTTCAAGCTATACAGTGAGAACGAGACTGATTTTTGTGTACGGAGTTTTGCCATGAAAACTTTTACATGTTTCCAATCTCAGAGGAGAAGATTATCGACTTCAGGTGCTTAACATGATAGTGGTGACCTTGGTAAAGAGCACCAGCTGCCCCCCCCCTCTCTCTCTCTCTCTCTCTTCGTCTCTGTCTCTGTCTCTATTGGTCTCTCTCTCTCGGCCAATAATGAATACAGCACCGTGACAAAGGCCATTACATTTGCTGGTCTTATCAATACTTCTAAAAGCAGAACATCAATAGTTGTGAGGGGGACAGGATGTTTCGGCTAGTGAGACACAGTCTTGTAGAACTGATTAACCAGAGAGATGCTCACCAGAGAGGTGACATGGAGGAGAGGGTGACCCAATTAAAACAATGGAAATTCAGACTCCGCTGCCAGTCACACAGGCAATGAGCTAAAGCCCGTGAGACAGAAGGGAACAAGCTTTATCAGTCCCAAAAAAGCCCTGTCCTTACATTAATATTCTATCCTAATGAAACCTTTCTACATTTCTTCATCTCTCTACACTTGTCTGTCAGTCGTTTGGCTCATAAATATTGTCTTATTATTATCATCATCGTAATTTCTTCCCTGATACGCTCGAAAATTCAGTGGCAATTATCGAAGTGACAGGTGAAACAGGAACGCGCTGAAAAATAAATGAAGGGTTGCCATGACGACACGACCGGCGAGAGGGAATCCGATGTGCGTATGTGTGGGCGTGCGCGTTGGTCACGTGACCCAGCCAGCCTCGGCTGCACAGCGCTACATTGAAGCCCCGCAGACCAAAGGACACTTAACCTCAATAGCTGGCAGCAATCGGAGGCCCATTTATTAGCTATTTCTGTCTAAAGGTCAGGGTGGCTATATGTCTGAGGCTGGGGCTCCAAGCAGGCAGGACGCTCTGCTCTTCTATGGGCTGGGCTAGAGTCAGGCACCGGGGCAGGCCGCTGTGCTGTGGCGTATTTACAGCCTGCATTTAAAGCATATGACAGTGTTATACCATAGCTGGGCTACAGCTGACAATATGGTCAGGTAGAATGTATACGCTCATGAACAGACAAACGCACACGTCTGTGGTACAGGACAGCCTGCTACAGTGATACGCAGTGAGTCAACAGGGTTGAGGACAGCGAGATGTTGAATATGACAGACAGATTGAAGTAGCTTATGAAACAGCAAGGTTGAGAGCCAGTTGCCTAAGGGTGCTGTTAGGAGTTGAATTTTTGATCAGTGTCATCCATATAATGAATGTATATGTTCATTAACATGACAACCCCATGGCTGTCTATGTGAACGGGCTCCGTCCCAGCAGGTGTAAAATGGAATTGGTAACTAAATGACTTGGATCAGATGTTAATTATGAAACACCTTGCACAAATATATCTAGATTGCGCCAAATATATCTAGATTGCGCCAAATATATCTAGATTGCGTCAAATATATCTAGATTGCTCCAAATATATCTAGATTGCGTGTTTTCCTGGAAAGAGGTGGCTGGTTGGTTCAAATTGGTTCAAACACATTGTAACTGGGTGACCCATAAAGCAGCTGTCACGCCCTGAACATAGAGCGCCCTTGGTTCTCTATGGTGTAGTAGGTCAGGGCGTGACTAGGGGGTGTTCTAGTTTATATTTCTATGTTGGTGTTTTGTATTGTTCCCAATTAGAGGCAGCTGCTAATCGTTGCCTCTAATTGGGGATCATATTTAGGTAGCCGTTTTTCCCACCTGTGTTTGTGGGATATTGTTTTTTGAGTTAGTGCTTTGTTGCGCTCTGTGACTGCACGTTTGTTATTCTTTGTTGTTTTGTTGTAAGCGTGACAGAATATCCCACCAAGAAAGGACCAAGCAGCGTGTGGTGGAGGAGAAAGTGAGTTGGACTTGGGAGGAAATCATGGGAGGACACGAGACCCGTCCTTGGCAGGAATCGCCAAGGAGCGTAGGGGGACAGCAACGACGCCGGGGACCGCGGCCGCAGAAACCCCAAGATTATTATTTTTTTTTGGGGGGGGGGGCACATGGAGCGGTCAGCGGAGCAGCGGGGAGTGCCAGACCCCGAATGGCAATCTCTGGAGAAGTTCAACGAGGGATACTGGAGAGAGGTTTTGGCGAGGAGTATGCTGCAGCGCAGGCGCGCTGAAGAGCATCTTCTCAACCCGGTACCATCTGTGCTGGCTCCACGCCCCAGGTCTCCAGTGCACCTCCCCAGTCCGGTACGTCCTGTGCCAGCTCCCCGCACTCTCCCTGAAGTGCGTGTCACCAGTCCGGTGCCACCTGTGCCGGCTCCACGCACCAGGCCTCCAGTGCGCCTCCCCAGTCCGGTACGTCCTGTGCCAGCTCCCCGCACTCTCCCAGAAGTGCGTGTCACCAGTCCGGTGCCACCTGTGCCGGCTCCACGCACCAGGCCTCCAGTGCGTCTCCCCAGCCCGGTACGTCCGGTGCCAGCTCCCCGCACCCGGCCTCCAGTGCGCCTTCCCAGTCCCGCTCCATGGCCGGAGCCTTCCTCTGCGCCGATGCCCAGTCCAGGCACGGCGTCCAGTCCAGCTCCATAGCAGGAGCCTTCAACTGCGCCGATGCCCAGTCCAGGCACGGCGTCCGGTCCCGCTCCATGGCAGGAGCCTTTCTCTGCGCCGGTGCCCAGTTCAGGCACGGCGTCCGGTCCCGCTCCATGGCAGGAGCCTTCCTCTGTGCCGGTGCCCAGTCCAGGCACGGCGTCCCGCCCAGCTCCATGGCCGGAGCCTTCCTCTGCGCCGGTGCCCAGTCCAGGTACGGCGTCCAGCCCAGCTCCATGGCCGGAGCCCTCTTTTGCGCCGATGCCCAGTCCGGGCACGGTGTCCAGTCCCGCTCCAAGGCAGGAGCCTTCCTCTGCGCCAGTGCCCAGTCCAGGCACGGCGTCCAGCTCAGCTCCATGGCCGGAGCCATCCTATGCGCCGATGCCCAGTCCAGGCACGGCGTCCAGTCCAGCTCCAGGGCAGGAGCCTTCCTCTATGCCGGTGGCCAGTCCAGGCACGGCGTCCAACCCAGCTCCATGGCTGGAGCCCTCCCAGACCCCGGATCCATGGCCGGATCCGGGGTCTGGGCGGGGGCTACGACCTTCACCGGAGCCGCCACCGACACTAATCACCCCCCCACCCTACCCATTTGGTTTCAGGTTTCGCGGCCGGAGTCCGCACCTTTGGGGGGGAGGAGGGGGGGGGGTACTGTCACACCCTGACCATAGAAAGCCCTTGGTTCTCTATGGTGTAGTAGGTCAGGGCGTGACTAGGGGGTGTTCTAGTTTATATTTCCATGTTGGTGTTTTGTATGGTTCCCAATTAGAGGCAGCTGGTAATCGTTGCCTCTAATTGGGGATCATATTTCGGTAGCCGTTTTTCCCACCTGTGTTTGTGGGATATTGTTTGTTTGAGTTAGTGCTTTGTTGCGCTCTGTGACTGCACATTTGTTATTCTTTGTTGTAAGTTTCACTATTAAAGATAATGTGGAACTCTACGCACACTGCACCTTGGTCCACTCATTTCAACAAGCTTGACAGCAGCTAAATGTCCATTTACAGTATGATCAGATGAAATAGAGGTGTTTTAGTTGGACCCTCCAAGGACAGAATCTACCTTTAGGATCTTAAACCATATTTTAGATCTGAACACAGTACACAAAATATACACCAATACATATTGAATACAGTGAAAGGTCACATTAACAATCTTCCATATAGACAAAGACTTTGTGGAGGAGTGTTTTTCTTCCAACCACAATTACCACTGATTAGCATTGACTTAAAAACAGCAAAACAACAACATACCAAAACAATTCTGTCGATTCTGACGCCGGAGCGAATGGAGAGGCTTAAAATATACATATATATATTAAAAAAACAATTCAAACGAACGGGAGAAATGCTTTCATCCCACTGCAGCAATTATGGATCTAATCAGAGCTTTCTGCATGAAGGTACCGCTCTCCTATCTCGCTCCCATTTGCATCATAACACAGCGTGCAATATTAATTTCCGAGTTTACTGCTTATTGGAAGTGCAAAGTATGAAAAGCCATTAAGGGCTGCAAATGGGAAAGCTATTTGCTGTCACACGGATTCGGCTCTATTAAAAAGAAAAATCTTGTTAACTATTTGGAATTAGAGTCATTTGGCAAAAGGCATTCTGCCGCACTCCACTAAAATACGTAATTATGCTTCTCTTCTTTCTCTCCCCTATTCCTCTTTCATTTGCACAAGCGAGGGAGGCAAGAAGGGTGGATGGGGTTTGAGGGCATCAGGGGTGAGTAAGTGGAAGCAAAGGTAATTAAAGTTGGTGGCTATCTGTTTGGTTAATGCATGGAGCAGGCCAACAGAGACAGATCCACTCACACACACACACAGCCTGGGGGGTTGAAGGAGGGAGATGAGGAGAATCAGCCTTCTGTCTCTCTCGGTCTCTGGCAGTTCCCCAGGCTCTCATCTGGAACACATTTTACCCAATCCAGCCCTCCTGTAGCCCAGCATACTAGCACCATCCAGCCCTCCTGTAGCCCAGAATACTAGCACAATCCAGCCCTCCTGTAGCCCAGCATACTAGCACCATCCAGCCCTCCTGTAGCCCAGCATACTAGCACCATCCAGCCCTCCTGTAGCCCAGAATACTAGCACCATCCAGCCCTCCTGTAGCCCAGCATACTAGCACCATCCAGCCCTCCTGTAGCCCAGCATACTAGCACCATCCAGCCCTCCTGTAGTCCAGTATACTAGCACCATCCAGCCCTCCTGTAGCCCAGCATACTAGCACCATCCAGCCCTGCTGTATTCCAGTATACTAGCACCATCCGGACCTGCTATAGCCCAGCATACTAGCACAATCCAGACCTGTTTTAGCCCAGCATACTAGCACCATCCAGCCCTCCTGTAGCCCAGAATACTAGCACAATCCAGCCCTGCTGTAGTCCAGTATACTAGCACAATCCAGACCTGCTATAGCCCAGCATACTAGCACAATCCAGCCCTCCTGTAGCCCAGAATACTAGCACAATCCAGCCCTCCTGTAGTCCAGCATACTAGCACAATCCAGCCGTCCTGTAGCCCAGAATACTAGCACAATCCAGCCCTCCTGTAGTCCAGCATACTAGCACAATCCAGCCGTCCTGTAGCCCAGTATACTAGCACCATCCAGCCCTCCTGTAGCCCAGCATACTAGCACCATCCAGCCCTCCTGTAGTCCAGTATACTAGCACAATCCAGCCCTCCTGTAGCCCAGAATACTAGCACAATCCAGCCCTCCTGTAGTCCAGCATACTAGCACAATCCAGCCGTCCTGTAGCCCAGAATACTAGCACCATCCAGCCCTCCTGTAGCTCAGCATACTAGCACAATCCAGCCCTCCTGTAGCCCAGAATACTAGCACAATCCAGCCCTGCTGTAGTCCAGTATACTAGCACAATCCAGACCTGCTTTAGTCCAGCATACTAGCACAATCCAGACCTGCTGTAGCCCAGCATACTAGCACAATCCAGCCCTCCAGTAGCCCAGCATACTAGCACAATCCAGCCCTCCTGTAGCTCAGCATACTAGCACAATCCAGCCCTCCTGTAGCTCAGCATACTAGCACAATCCAGCCCTCCTGTAGCCCAGCATACTAGCACAATCCAGCCCTCCTGTAGCCCAGCATACTAGCACAATCCAGACTTCCTGTAACCCAGTATACTAGCACAATCCAGACCTGCTATAGCCCAGTATACTAGCACCATCCAGACCTATAACCCAGTCCATAGTAAAACACTCCAGACTAGCGATCCCAACACAAGAACTAAACAAGTGTGCTTGTTCTGGCCCAAATCAAGGAGTGTATGTGTATCTTCCAAAGACACAACACAAACCCCAACCTGTCCTTTCCCTGGCCAATGCTTATTGATTATAGGTCTCTAAGAATACAGATTAACAGCTGGAACCACCCTAGTGTCATACTCCCTAACCTCTAGACCACCCTATCCTAACCCAGCTCATGGACCACGTTATCCTAACCCTGCTCATGGACCACGCTATCCTAACCCAGCTCATGGACCACGCTATCCTAACCCAGCTCATGGACCACGCTATCCTAACCCAGCTCATGGACCACGCTATCCTAACCCAGCTCATGGACCACCCTATCCTAACCCAGCTCATGGACCACCCTATCCTAACCCAGCTCATGGACCACGCTATCCTAACCCAGCTCATGGACCACGCTATCCTAACCCAGCTCATGGACCACCCTATCCTAACCCAGCTCATGGACCACCCTATCCTAACCCAGCTCATGGACCACGCTATCCTAACCCAGCTCATGGACCACCCTATCCTAACCCAGCTCATGGACCACCCTATCCTAACCCAGCTCATGGACCACCCTATCCTAACCCAGCCCAGCTACTCTTGGCTCGCTCTAATAGAAAGAGAAAAAAACGTGGAGATTTATGGGTCCGCCAGGCTGGCCTGTGAGGTGTTTTATGGTGGGACCTGCAGGGCCTATTTAGAAGGCGTAGCACAGCATAGCGCGGGCTGCTCCTTCCTGACCACAGGTATTGATCTGCAGCGATGTTCTGGTTGCGGCCGGATGGCTAACTTAGAGCCCTGATCTCAGCATCAGCCTGCCTGGCCGCGAGATGAAAACGAGGCCTCTGTGTGTAATGATGTGTGTATGAACAAAGTGAGTAGGCAAAAAGGAGAAGAAATTAAATCATTCTTTTTCCTCTTTCAGGATAGCCACTGCAGCCAGCCATGCTTGGCCGCTTGATGGGAGATATTTTTTTTCAGAGGAGATAAATGGTAGGATCTGGAGGAGGTAAATGAGAGCATCCTGATGCAGAGAGATGTGTGGATGACCATAATGGGGCCCTGCTCTGACGAGCTGTGTGCTGCCTCTGTCTGTCTGGGAGGCTGGCAGACGGACGGACGTGGTTAGGGCGGAGGCTCAGCGCCTGTCCTCCTGTTGACCGCTCCCTACCAGGGCTTTCCGAGCATCACGTCGGGCACGTTCCACGCTAATTGCCGGAGGTCGACAGCGCATAACAAGTAGAGGAGACATCGGCTTTAATTTGAGAGGAGAAGAATGGGTGGAGAAAATACATCTAATCATGCAAAGTGCTTTGCTGTCTGGGAGGGAGCTAGGGGCTCTCTCTCCCCTGGTGGACCATGCCCAGCATCACCAACCACCCACCCCCAGCCTGGCTAACAGCTCTGACCACACAGAGGTATGGATTACCCAGAACCTTACTGCTACGTTACTGTATCTTACTGCTCACACAGGACCAGAGAGCTAAATAAACAAGAGAGCAGTCTAGTGGAACAGGAGCCCCCACAGAAAACACATGGACACACAGTAATGAGGGGAAAGATAGGAGAAATGCTGATAGGAGAAACAGAAAGACACACATAGACACACAGACAGCAAGGCATACAGACAGAAAGACAGATGTACGCACAGGCAACCACACAGACAGACAGACACCAAGGCTACAAATGAAACCAAGGTGGTGGGTGGAGAGGGGAGGTGGGAGGGAGGGGTGAAGGGGGGTGCCTGAAAGTGCCCTTGTCAGGCTGGACCCCCCGCCCCACCTCTCCACCACCGGAGGACTGCTCCCTGAGCCAGGGTCATTAACACACACCTCTGACATCATTAAGACGTTTCCAGGAAAATGTATTGAAAGACAGATTAAAAATAAATTAAGAAAAATGTGTAGCAGAATGCCTACGCGCACTTCATAAATCATTGGGCCAAGCCAGGAGCCGGCTCCCCATAATTAACTGTAGACTATTTATTTTATCCTGACGGTATAAATTAGTATTCAGACACATAGATTATATTAGGGATATCTGCGATGCGGAACTGCTGCGGGATGTGCAGAATATTTTAAGGATACAAAGAAGAGCGAAGAGGGGGCGAGGGAAACAGAGAGAGGGAAAAGAAGGGGAAAGGAGGGATAGGGTTTTGAAAAGCAAACACAATTTAAATGCACACATACCAGGGAGATAGCATTTTACCCATGAAGCATCTGTTTATTCAAGCATTGACACAGTGAGAAAGGAGAAACAACTGAGTGAATGAAAAACAACAACCTCTAAACAGGCAAGCAGGATTATTATTTGAGACTATAAACGATTGCATAATTAGCATTAATTGCTCTAAATCCCCATTGTCCACTACAGTCTGCATATGTTGCATGCATTGGAGATGAACTGAAAATGCACAGACTAAATAGGCATGATGTCCAAGGAGTCGCTAAGGCAATGAATGACATGGCACTATCCAACATCAGCCTTTTCTCTCTCCTCTCAAATCCATTTAAGGGCTTTATTGGCATGGGAAACATATGTTTACATTGCCAAAGCAAGTGAAATAGATAATAAACAAAAGTGAAATAAACAATACAAAAATGAACAGTAAACATTACACTCACAAACGTTCCAAAAGAATAAAGTCATTTCAAATGTCATATTATGTACAAATAGTTAAAGCACAAAAGTGAAAATAAATATGGGTTGTATTTACAATGCTGTTTGTTCTGCACTGGTTACCCTTTTCTAGTGGCAACAGGTCACAAATCTTGCTGCTGTGATGGCACACTATGGTATTTCACCCAATGGATATGGGAGTTTCTCTCTCTCTCTCATGGTGGTCCTGCCCACCCATCACACCCCAGGGGGGAGTATCACTCAACCCAGACTCCTCTGACAGTCAGTCAGTCCTCTTACCAGCCTCAGTACAGCCTCTCCCTCTGTCTCCTGCCTCTCTGTCTCCTGTCTGTCTGTCTGTGGCACAGCGCTGGCTACACAATGCCTCCCCGTGGGCACATTGCCCATGCTGGCACAGGGCCAGACACACCAGCTCTGCCACACTGGCCTGGCAAAACAACGCTCCTGATCTTCATCTCTCCTCACCCTTCCCTCCATCAGAGAGCCCCCGGCACCAGTCCTCTCCTCACTCCTCCCTTCATCAGAGAGCCCCCGGCCCCAGTCCTCTCCTCACTCCTCCCTCCATCAGAGAGCCCCCGGCCCCAGTCCTCTCCTCACTCCCAGTCCCCTCCTCACTCCTCCCTCCATCAGAGAGCCCCCGGCCCCAGTCCCCTCCTCACTCCATCAGAGAGCCCCCGGCCCCAGTCCTCTCCTCACTCCTCACTCCATCAGAGAGCCCCCAGCCCCAGTCCTCTCCTCACTCCTCCCTCCATCAGAGAGCCCCCGGCCCCAGTCCTCTCCTCACTCCTCCCTCCATCAGAGAGCCCCCGGCCCCAGTCCTCTCCTCACTCCTCCCTCCATCAGAGAGCCCCCGGCCCCAGTCCCCTCCTCACTCCATCAGAGAGCCCCCGGCCCCAGTCCTCTCCTCACTCCTCCCTCCATCAGAGAGCCCCCGGCCCCAGTCCTCTCCTCACTCCTCCCTCCATCAGAGAGCCCCCGGCCCCAGTCCCCTCCTCACTCCATCAGAGAGCCCCCGGCCCCAGTCCCCTCCTCACTCCATCAGAGAGCCCCCGGCCCCAGTCCTCTCCTCACTCCTCCCTCCATCAGAGAGCCCCCGGCCCCAGTCCTCTCCTCACTCCTCCCTCCATCAGAGAGCCCCCGGCCCCAGTCCCCTCCTCACTCCATCAGAGAGCCCCCGGCCCCAGTCCTCTCCTCATTCTCCCTTCTTTACTCTCCACTACAGCTGAGAACAACACTTTGGAAGCATGCCCTCTAACCAAGCAATGAAAAATAACTGTCTGCTACCAGTGCCAGGAACAAATAATACACTCATGTACCAAATAAAACTACCAGCCTTTAAACATGTTGCCAATATCTTATCATATGGTTAGAGTTCTTGCACTCAGTGGACCCCTGCATTATCAAACTATCAATGAATTCTAGCAGAGAGGAAATATAAAAGACAACAACATCGCCATTACATCTAATAGCTTCTGTACTTCCAGGAGAATAAGCTCGTATGTGAACTCCAGCCTGGTCCGGAAGGTCACTCTGATGTACACGCTGACTGTAGTGGTTTGTGTCATGGGTCCACGTCTGTCTCAACTGTCACACACACAGTGTCTCTGCTAAACCACAGAAACCCACGACGACCACGAGACAAACACTCACGCACACCACTAAAATACAACTTCAAACACCAATACAAAGCCAGTATGAGAAAAGAAGCCTATATAATCCAAGCCATGGAGTTGTAGCAAATATCAGAATACATTGTCGTACATAGTCTACTCACGAGAGAAAAAACTGTTCTGAAACCAGCATAGAAAAGGAGAGAGAAAGGAGCACATTAGCAATGGAGAATCGTCCCATTTCACAAAGACCAAAGGGAGAATGGGGAAGAGATGAGTATAATGCACATATGAAATCTAAATACTACTAGAATGGGAGAGACATAGAGCTCTAGAATCAACAATAGTGTCCCATTGAAAAACACTTCATGCTTTTGACAGTGTACAAGAGGCTTTCGCGCATGCACACACTCACATGCACACACTCACACGCGCACCACACACAGACACACTGAAAGAGCGGGACACGTCTGAGAAGTTGTCCTCATGAAAGAGCAGAGAGGAGGCTGCCTCCATCTTTTTTCTTCCGGGGTGCATTAAGTCAGTCTTTTGAGGCCAGAAATGTTAAAACAAACCCACATAGCTGAGCTAATCAATGAACAGCATCAGACATACTGGACCAAAAGCTTCTACGCTAGTATTTACTTCTGAAGAAATGCTGTTTGATTCAAAAAAAAAATCCTATTCAGTGGTGGTCTCACAGAGGGAGGTTCGCACCACAAGGCTCCGAGCACAGAATACATTTAAAGCCTACTGTTTCATGGGATTAGATCTACTTCCCCTCAGAGTATAATGTCCATTTCAGGCTTCCATCAACCATGTGTGTTTGTGTTAGTGTTTTTATTTTAAACCTCTTTGCATGGCTCCATCAGATCTCACTCAGGAGGACAGGACTGGAGATGGGAGGGGGATTGTGTGTGTGTGTGTGCAGGTTAAAGACACAGGGGGCTCTATAGGGGGTGTAGGAACACAGGTGGACCAGGCTAGGCAATCAGAATGGCAGGGTCCGAGCCCCACAGCTAGCCTAAATATACTAAACTCTGCCTCACTGCCAGACAAGGTGCCATTAGACTGGTATTTAAACAAGCATACACCGAACATCACCATCTGTTAATAAAAAAAACACTATGCTGGAATGGGGGCATTTCATTTATACACACCATAAAAAACATCCAAACCCTCTCTAGCAACTGGATAATATTGTGTCTCCGGTGTGTAAAAAAGCCTTGGAGGTGAGTGCATACGCAGCAGTCATGTTCATTAAGATACACTGCTGCCCTCTTTTTCCCAAGCACCGGAAACACCAGTAAATCACCACCACAGAAAATAAATGTACACTTATTACATTCTACACGCTGCATATATTCACCTCCTTAACATATTGCATAGGCACAGTGCCACCGCGCAATGCTGCACCCGCACGAAAACACGCAGTGAAAAATGACAGAGGCGAGGGGGAACTGCGGACCTGGGATATATGGTGCGGCAGAGCGGGGGAGAAATAATCCTACCTTAGAGCA
>NC_092118.1:18316294-18336294 GCF_045679555.1 Salvelinus alpinus
TGAGGTAGGGATGGTAACAGCAGGGTGTGGTAGGGCTGGTAACAGCAGGGTGAGGTAGGGATGGTAACAGCAGGGTGTGGTAGGGATGTTAACAGCAGGGTGAGGTAGGGCTGGTAACAGCAGGGTGTGGTAGGGCTGGTAACAGCAGGGTGAGGTAGGGATGGTAACAGCAGGGTGAGGTAGGGCTGGTAACAGCAGGGTGTGGTAGGGCTGGTAACAGCAGGGTGAGGTAGGGATGGTAACAGCAGGGTGAGGTAGGGATGGTAACAGCAGGGTGTGGTAGGGAAGGTAACAGCAGGGTGTGGTAGGGATGGTAACAGCAGGGTGTGGTAGGGATGGTAACAGCAGGGTGAGGTAGGGATGGTAACAACAGGGTGTGGTAGGGCTGGTAACAGCAGGGCGAGGTAGGGATGGTAACAGCAGGGTGAGGTAGGGATGGTAACAGCAGGGTGAGGTAGGGATGGTAACAACAGGGTGTGGTAGGGCTGGTAAGAGCAGGGTGAGGTAGGGATGGTAACAGCAGGGTGAGGTAGGGATGGTAACAACAGGGTGTGGTAGGGCTGGTAACAGCAGGGTGTGGTAGGGATGGTAACAGCAGGGTGAGGTAGGGATGGTAACAACAGGGTGTGGTAGGGCTGGTAACAGCAGGGTGTGGTAGGGATGGTAACAGCAGGGTGAGGTAGGGATGGTAACAGCAGGGTGAGGTAGGGGTGGTAACAACAGGGTGAGGTAGGGATGGTAACAGCAGGGTGTGGGTAGGGATGGTAACAGCAGGGTGAGGTAGGGATGGTAACAGCAGTGTGAGGTAGGGATGGTAACAACAGGGTGTGGTAGGGCTGGTAACAGCAGGGTGTGGTAGGGATGGTAACAGCAGGGTGAGGTAGGGATGGTAACAGCAGGGTGAGGTAGGGGTGGTAACAACAGGGTGAGGTAGGGATGGTAACAGCAGGGTGTGGTAGGGATGGTAACAGCAGGGTGAGGTAGGGATGGTAACAGCAGGGTGTGGGTAGGGATGGTAACAGCAGGGTGAGGTAGGGATGGTAACAGCAGGGTGTGGGTAGGGATGGTAACAGCAGGGTGAGGTAGGGATGGTAACAGCAGTGCGAGGTAGGGATGGTAACAGCAGGGTGAGGTAGGGATGGTAACAACAGGGTGTGGTAGGGATGGTAACAGCAGGGCGAGGTAGGGCTGGTAACAGCAGGGTGTGGTAGGGCTGGTAACAGCAGGGTGAGGTAGGGATGGTAACAGCAGGGTGTGGTAGGGATGGTAACAGCAGGGTGTGGTAGGGATGGTAACAGCAGGGTGAGGTAGGGATGGTAACAGCAGGGTGTGGGTAGGGATGGTAACAGCAGGGTGAGGTAGGGATGGTAACAGCAGGGTGTGGGTAGGGATGGTAACAGCAGGGTGAGGTAGGGATGGTAACAGCAGGGTGAGGTAGGGATGGTAACAGCAGGGTGAGGTAGGGATGGTAACAGCAGGGTGTGATAGGGATGGTAACAGCAGGGTGTGATAGGGATGGTAACAGCAGGGTGTGGTAGGGCTGGTAACAGCAGGGTGTGGTAGGGCTGGTAACAGCAGGGTGTGGTAGGGCTGGTAACAGCATGGTGAGTTAGGGATGGTAACAGCAGGGTGTGGTAGGGATGGTAACAGCAGGGTGTGGTAGGGATGGTAACAGCAGGGTGAGGTAGGGATGGTAACAGCAGGGTGAGGTAGGGATGGTAACAGCAGGGTGTGATAGGGATAGTAACAGCAGGGTGTGGTAGGGCTGGTAACAGCAGGGTGTGGTAGGGATGGTAACAGCAGGGTGTGGTAGGGCTGGTAACAGCAGGGTGAGGTAGGGATGGTAACAGCAGGGTGTGATAGGGATGGTAACAGCAGCGTATGGTAGGGATGGTAACAGCAGGGTGTGGTAGGGATGTTAACAGCAGGGTGTGGTAGGGATGGTAACAGCAGCGTATGGTAGGGATGGTAACAGCAGGGTGTGGTAGGGATGTTAACAGCAGGGTGAGGTAGGGATGATAACAGCAGGGTGTGATAGGGATGGTAACAGCAGCGTATGGTAGGGATGGTAACAGCAGCGTATGGTAGGGATGGTAACAGCAGGGTGTGGTAGGGATGGTAACAGCAGGGTGAGGTAGGGATGGTAACAGCAGGGTGTGATAGGGATGGTAACAGCAGGGTGTGGTAGGGATGGGGTATGGGTAGGATGTGAGGAATCAAGGGGGAAAGGGTTAGGATTGGGTCTGTCACATGGGCCTGCGTACCTGGAGACTAACACAGCCATGCTGGCTCTTCAGACTGGTCACCTTGGCCTGACACTTCTGGGTCTGCTCCTCAGCCTGGAGAAAGGGGAGAGAGGGAAGAGAGAGAGGGGGAGAGGGAGGAAGAGAGAGAGGGGGAGAGGGAGGAAGAGAGAGAGGGAGGGAGGGAGGAAAAGAGAGGGGGTCAGAAACATGCAGTTTGAGCTCATAATGGAGCTAGAGGTGAGATAGACATTGGTAGATAGAGAGGGCATTGAGTAAGGTGATTCATCCTAACATGGAAATGTCCATCCTGAAACCCACTGCATACTCTGAGAGAGTGTTGGTGTGAACCTGGACATGGTTCTCTGGCTATACACAAAGTCCATCATAGCAAATGAGGATGAACAAAAGCAGTGGAAGGAGTTTTAAAAATAATTTTCTATCTGAGACAGGGTTGTGGGCATGTACACTTCCACATACATGTGCTGTACCCCTCTGTCTCCCTGTGGATCGTCTCATTGAGGCGTCTCTCTCTCTCTGTCTCTCCCTCCCTCCCTGCACTTCTCTCATGTCTGGGAGCAGTAATCTGTTCCTGAGCCAGCACTGCTGGGATTAAGCAGTGACTGAAGATAGGATATATGCGTCATTAAAGCAGAGAGCACAGAGCCGGAGCAAGAGAGACAAAGTCAACAAAGGTGACATGGAGAGAGAGCAGACACACACACACACACACACACACACACACACACACACACACACACACACACACACACACACACACACACACACACACACACACACACACACACACACACACACACACACACACACAGTTTCTTCCATAGCCTCCTGTGAATAGTAATACAGCAGCAGTGGGGCAGCTTCATTTCCATGTGAGGAGCACGGCTGGCATGGCATCAGGTGGATTAATGCTGCTGTCCTGGAGAGCTGTAATGGATGCCTGGGCAGAGGAGCTGGGGCTCAGGGTGGACTCAAACCCCACTACTAAAGGTTACAGGGAAATGCAGAGAAATTACAGTGGGAGAGCCTGCAGAGTGCAGAGGCCTGGGAAAATGACTAATTGTGTTCAGATAAAGGCTCTGGCCGTATGCTGAGCACTAGAGGAAATGTGCCAGACTTCCACCATCTCACATGGAGAGGCTGGATCAGTGGGAGGCTTTTGAACAAGGTTCTGAGCCACGGCAAACACAATTCCAGCTTCTTCAACATGAGTGTAGCTGCCTTTACAATGGTATGTACTCTAGGAGTAATCCAGCATACCCCAATAAGCACTGACATCAAGTATCTCACCGTGTGTGAGATGGTAAGACTAGAACTGAAGTAGACTCAATGAGCGTAACAGTCAGGTCAACATGACATTATCTTACAGAGTGGTAGTGCCTGTGTGTCTGTATGTTTATATCTGTACAGCTGGGTTGATGGTGGTTTATAGCATGGTGGTCTCACCCTCCTCCTGGCTTCCTGTAGCCTGTCCTGGCACTCCGTGAGCTGGACACGGGTCTCTGTCAGCTCCCCCTCCAGGTCCACACGCCTCCGCTCAGCCTGGGCACTCTCTGTGCCCTCTCTGTCCCTGGCAGAGCTCTGCAGAGAACACACCACCACTGCCAGCCTTTCCACCTGCACGCACGCACGCACGCACGCACGCACGCACGCACGCACGCACGCACGCACGCACGCACGCACACACACACACACACACACACACACACACACACACACACACATTACTGTAAGGTTAGCGCAACATTAGGTCACAGCTCCATCTTCTCCCAGTGGGACAGTAGGCTGGCCCGAGTCATTGTGACCCCTCACTAATACTGGAGGGGAATCCATGGCAATGAGGTAAGAGTGGCTCTCATTTCCCTCTCATTCCCAGCACTAACAGAGCCCATATCCACCCAGCCCCTGAGCCATGTCTATGTTTAACTCCTCCATATTCCCCTAGTCCCAGGGGAGAGCACAGTTTCCTGAGTGGGAATCGCTGTCTGTCTGTCTGCCCAGGTTAATGGAGAAGGAGTGGGTCTCTGAGAGGAAGAGACCATGGAAAGATACAAACTTGCACACAACCGCATGTACACACACACACATTTGCACACTCACATTATGTAGGCATGGATATGAGCAGACTCTCAATGGTAATAAACAACATCTTACAGAGACATTATAACAGGCAGAGACTCCAGAGTATACAGTACTGTGAATGTGAGCATCAAGGTCTCCATTGTCAACAGAGATGGACTTAGTTTATGGAAGTCTCCAAGTCTGTGGAGAGATTTTTGTTACGGAGGACAATATGAATCCGGGTGTGAATCAGTGTGTATTGTTGCTGATGATGGACTTTTGGTTATGAAAGTGTTTCCACTAGTGTGTGTGTATTGTGTTAGCGGTGGACTCCAGTCACTGTGAACCACGACAGGCACCCAGTCTGACCTCAGCTCCCTGCTCCCGCTTATATCCCATGAGTGCCTCATTTTCTCCCTCCACCTGCACAAGACGCCCTTTGACCTCAGCCAGCTAGGGGGACAAAAGAGACAGGATGTCAGAGAGGGAGGAATACTACAGTACTGCAGCGTAAACGAGGTCTACTTGTCTCTGAACAAACACTGGAATACGGTAAATATATATCCACACTTTTCAATTTCTATTCAATACAGCATTTCATTATTTCTTACAGTAACACAGCTGTTACCAAAGCTTCTGTAGAAACTGCAAGAGTGAAATCATACGTGGCGAAAGTAAATTGTTAGTGTCATTATATAGCCTAATTAGCCTACTCCTATCTATACAGAAATAAATAGGCTCCTACACCAGAAAGCGCAATTTGGCCACAGGGGATCATTCCATTCTTTAAATCGCATTGCATACAGTCGGAAGTGTCCGCAATTTGGGCAACGCGCGTTAAATTACAAATAGATGACTGTTGAGTTGAGACTGTCAGTGAAAAGTAGAAAAGCCAGGCATATCGCAACATTTCAAAATACAATTGTGGGAAAACATATTTTGGAAAGCAAATGGCTATTGCCATTGAGAGAAGACAATGAAAACACTCTTTTAGTTATCCAAATTGTCATTGAGCAAACAGTAGCCTATCTCATTGGCACCAGCGGAGAGCACCGACCATATCCCCGTTGTGAGTGTGCATATTCACTCTTTATCATTGTTGGCTCAGTGCCACTTGAAAGTTTGTTACCCCAGTTTAGATGGACATCATATTATATTTGCGTCTCCCCTTCTCATAGTGTCACGTTCGTCGTAGAAATGAGTGGACCAAGGCGCAGCGTGAGTAGAGTTCCACATATTTATTTCAGTGAAACTAAAAACAACAAAGAATAAATGAACGTGCCATTTGTAGCGCACATAGGCACTAAACCAAACAATATCCCACAACGCAGGTGGGAAACGGACCACACTAAGTATGATCCCCAATTAGAGGCAACGATCATCATCTGCCTCCAATTGGGAACCATACTCACACCAACATAGAAAATAAAACCTAGAAAACCCCCTAGTCACGCCCTGACCCTGAGGGTTCTCTATGGTCAGGGCGTGACAGTACCCCCCCCCCCAAAGGTGCGGACTCCGACCGCAAAACCTGAACCTAGATGGGGTGGGTTAGGGTGGGCAACTAGCGTCTGTGGCGGCTCCGGTGCGGGACGTGTTGGTGTGAGTATGGTTCCCAATTGGAGGCAGATGATGATCGTTGCCTCTAATTGGGGATCATACTTAGTGTGGTCCGTTTCCCACCTGCGTTGTGGGATATTGTTTGGTTTAGTGCCTATGTGCGCTACGAATGGCACGTTCGTTTATTATTTGTTGTTTTTAGTTTCACTATAATAAATATGTTGAACTCTACTCATGCTGCGCCTTGGTCCACTCATTTCTATGACGAACGTGACACATAGGCCTATTATATGGATCAGACAACGTCGTTTTTAATGATCTGTTTGCATTTTTATGGTAAAAATGTGTTTCCCCAAACTTAAAACTCACGTGCCGCCTATGAGTGAACTTCTTTCAGGTTAGGCAGAAGCTTGTATGACTAATATGGACAGGGACCAGAGTCACCACATTAAAATATATTCAATCTAGGGAGAAAGGACAGTGACACGTCATTATGGAGAGTAGAAAATGGCCTTTAAATTAAAGGTGGGTGACACAGCGGTGATAATGACTATCTGAGTCATAGAGGGGCCGGAATGAAACACACAGGGAGTAAGGACAGGATAGGACAAGACAGTTGATTAGTTCATCATTAATGGACACTGATAGCACATGGAGGAAATAGGCTGGTAGTAACTTTAGCATAATGCCCAATTGGTGTCCGAAGCACTTGGATCTTAATACAGTGGGGCAAAAAAGTATTTAGTCAGCCACCAATTGTGCAAGTTCTCTCACTTAAAAAGATGAGAGAGGCCTGTAATTTTCATCATAGGTACACTTCAACTATGACAGACAAAATGAGAAAAAAAAATCTGAAAATCACATTGTAGGATTTTTTATGAATTTATTTGCAAATTATGGTGGAAAATAAGTATTTGGTCACCTACAAACAAGCAAGATTTCTGGCTCTCACAGACCTGTAACTTCTTCTTTAAGAGGCTCCTCTGTCCTCCACTCGTTACCTGTATTAATGGCACCTGTTTGAACTTGCTATCAGTATAAAAGACACCTGTCCACAACCTCAAACGGTCACACTCCAAACTCCACTATGGCCAAGACCAAAGAGCTGTCAAAGGACACCAGAAACAAAATTGTAGACCTGCACCAGGCTGGGAAGACTGAATCTGCAATAGGTAAGCAGCTTGGTTTGAAGAAATCAACTGTGGGAGCAATTATTATGAAATGGAAGACATACAAGACCACTGATAATCTCCCTCGATCTGGGGCTCCACGCAAGATCTCACCCCGTGGGGTCAAAAAAATCACAAGAACGGTGAGCAAAAATCCCTTTACACGGATCGTCGTGTTTGGAGGACAAAGAATGCTGAGTTGCATACAAAGAACACCATACCTACTGTGAAGCATGGGGGTGGAAACATCATGCTTTGGGGCTGTTTTTCTGCAAAGGGACCAGGACGACTGATCCGTGTAAAGGAAAGAATGAATGGGGCCATGTATCGTAAGATTTTGAGTGAAAACCTCTTTCCATCAGCAAGGGCATTGAAGATGAAACGTGGCTGGGTCTTTCAGCATGACAATGATCCCAAACACACCGCCCGGCAACGAAGGAGTGGCTTCGTAAGAAGCATTTCAAGGTCCTGGAGTGGCCTAGCCAGTCTCCAGATCTCAACCCCATAGAAAATCTTTGGAGGGAGTTGAAAGTCCATGTTGCCCAGCAACAGCCCCAAAACATCACTGCTCTAGAGGAGATCTGCATGGAGGAATGGGCCAAAATACCAGCAACAGTGTGTGAAAAACTTGTGAAGACTTACAGAAAACGTTTGACCTCTGTCATTGCCAACAAAGGGTATATAACAAAGTATTGAGATAAACTTTTGTTATTGACCAAATACTTATTTTCCACCATAATTTGCAAATAAATTCATTAAAAATCCTACAATGTGATTTTCTGGATTTTTTTTTCTCATTTTGTCTGTCATAGTTGAATTGTACCTATGATGAAAATTATAGGCCTCTCATCTTTTTAAGTGGGAGAACTTGCACAATTGGTGGCTGACTAAATACTTTTTTGCCCCACTGTATGTCAATACACAGTATCCATTAATTGGACATAACTGATGTAAACACCAGATCTAGCCATGACTGTACAGTTACAGGAGGCTACAGAATATAGTTATGCAGTTATGCTATGAAGAAAAAGAAACTGACTCGTTCCTTTCATGCTATATAGATAGAAGGGGGAGATAAAGGCAGAGAGCTCAGGGAATGGTGCAGTCATTGATAGAGTGACAAGTGTGAATGAGATCTCCCATCAGGCATGTAGAGCAGATCGCTGCTGTGGATCCCTCCAGCTCAAGGCAGAGAGTCTGCCTAGAGACCTAGCGACAGGTGACACAGGCAATGACAGCCAGCATTGGCTCTGAATATGATTGGTTTGCAGTTTTCTCCAGGAGGGGAGGCCAGCAACAGCTAGAGATCTCCTTCAGCTGAGCATCACAACACTGACCTGTTTTTACCGGAATGTATAACTGTTTAAGTATCTAACTACTCAGGCCTCCCGAGTGGTGCAGTGGTCTAAGGCACTGCATCACAGTGCTAGCTGTGCCACTAGAGATCCTGGTTCGAGCTGTGCGCAATACGTGCTGACACGGTCGCCAGGTGTACGGTATTTCCTCCGACACATTGGTGCGGCTGGCTTCCGGGTTAAGCGAGCAGTGCGGCTTGGCTGGGTTGTGTTTCAGGGGACGCACGGCTCCCAACCTTCATCTCTCCCGAGTCCGTACGGGAGTTGCAACGATGGGACAAGACTGTAACTACCAATTGGATATCACAAAATTGGGGCGAAAAAGGGGTAAAAAAAATAAAAAAAGTATCTAACTACTGTATATTTATGGATGTCTATTTTTCTACATGTCTGTCTTGTCTGCCTATCTACCTGTCTGTCTGTGTGTGTCTGTCTGTCTGTCAGTCTGTTGTTGACAGACAGGCTCCTCATCCCCCCAGTTCTCTGTAGTAAACAACATAGTCATCCTGCTCTGACTCATGTTTCCTGGCCTGCCAGTTAGACTGTAGAGAGGTGGTCTGGGCCAGAGGCAGACACCGACACAGACAGGGCCAGCTGCTCAGCACATGTTCCCAGGCCACGACCCAGCATCAGATAGCACAACTGTACTAATGGAACCAATACAGGGCTGTCCCGCTATGGCACTTTGGTCCATAGGACAGGATGTTGTGCCTCCCCATCAACATGGAGGATTATCGCCCATTATGCTGCTATTGGATCATTGTGCAGATTTAACCGAGGCCTATGTACCCTGACTATATAGTTTTGCTAGAAAGTGAGACATCTTCAAGTTTCTAAAGGATGAGTTATTTTATGGTCAACAGATAAGCTCCTCTATAAGATGACGCACTTTCACAGTTTAGCTAATTCGGCAACAGATGCTTATGATGCTTTCTATACAAAACACATTTAAATGATAAAGACACAAAAAAGTGGACACAACCTGTATGATGAGTTAGTCTACATTTTTCAAACACATTTGGATTAGATTTCTGGGGGTCAATAATTTGTTGGTTCTTGACCGTGCACTAGTGAACGGACATCCAACACACACATTCAAAGAACTGTAGACACAAAGCATCATGGCTGAACAAGAGCTAACAGGGAGAGGAGGCCTGAGAAGCCTGGGCCTGGCGGTGAGTTCTCTACCTGAGTGTGGAGCTCCTCTGCCTGCTGTGTCTGGGTCTGCAGGTCCCTCTGCTGCTGCTCTCTTCGGCTGTGTCCCCTCTGGAGCTCCAGTTGGCTCTCCTGTAGCTCCGTCTGCAGCTGAGAGATCCTCTGCCCATGGACATCCAGCTATCGAACCACAAAAGAAGGCAGGGCGGCAGAGGAGGAGAAAATCAATCCAGTACAAAGAGCCTCTCCTCTCCTTTCCTCTTGGCTCTGCCTGCCTGCCTGTCTATCTGAGACAGGGCTACACCACGGATCCCAGATCAGAACCACCAGCTGCCCAAGTCCAGACATCCTGAGTCCCAGGACTGCTCTCCCAACACCAGCCCTGAGATCCGCCTCAAACCACCTGCCTCTGATGAGTAAGAAAGCGCCTGGATGAATTAAATAAGAGCAAAAAAATCTATCTGACGAATACAACCTACCGTATTGAAATGGTTGCCATTTATGCATTGTTCGAACCCAAAACGAGTACTGACGATGAGAGATTGTCCAGTTCTTATTCTGAACAATAACAACGGGTCAATGATGGGTCAATAAAGAATAACCATGGAACTAATCTGAATGTCCAATCTTAACTAATCATATACCTTTTCAATTTCAACGTTATCATCTCCTAGAAGCGGGGGTTGTGTCAGTGAGTATCAACACACACGATAACAGACTACATGTATGTTTACATGTAAATACTACAATGTTACTCATATGCAGTTAATGCATTGACAACCAACTGCTGAAGTGTCATTAAATGAAGAAAAAAGAAATAATCATTATAATATGAGAAACAGTAGAATTCATCATAGAATGTAAAACAACTTAGAACAGCATAACAACTAAAAACAACATTTGAAATCATTGTAATAATCACTGGACAGGATTCCTAGAACCTAAAAGGCTTCACTCGGCTGTCCCCATAGGAGAACCCTTTGAAGAACCTTTTTTGGTTCCAGGTAGAACCCTTTTGGGTTCCATGAAGAACCCTTTCCACAGAGGGTTCTACCTGGAACCAAAAAGGGTTCTCCTATGGGGATAGCCGAAGATCCCTTTAGGAACCCTTTTTAAAATAATGTCTAGTGTTTTTACCATCAACATGTAACCAAACGAACTCCTGGACCAGTGAGGGATCCCACGGATCCCGGTCTGACACCTGCAGAAGGCTGCCCAGTGGGCTGGCCCAGCACACCAACACAGCACTAACTCCAATAAACTACCTCTAATTAACACAACACAGTCACCTGCTAAATCATATTAGAGAGAGAGAGGGAGAAGGGAGGGAGGGAGGGAGGAGGGAAAGTTGGGAGAGTGGGATACAAAGAGAGAGAGGAGGAGGGAAAGGAAAGACCCATGCAGGTACTGGTCTAGTTGGTCAGAGGCAGAGACATAGTCCTGTTTCTGAGATGGTGATGGTGGTGGCTCATCACAACAGCAGCAAGAGGAGGAGGATAGAAAAACAGACAAGATGGAGTCCCAGACGATTCCCAGGACGACCCATTAATCAAACATCTGCATACAGGCTGAGAGATAATCCACAAATCCGCCCAGAACAGGACCCGCGCGGGCGTTTCTCCCCTTCTTTCTCTGTTGAAAAGCATCATGGCTGCCTCCACCTATCTCCCTCTTGGAAAGCCTGATGAGGTGACTGCTGCTTATTCCTCAATTAGAAAGTAGCATTGATATAGGAATCGTTTCCACGGAATCCCACCAAAAACCTGGCTCATCCCTTTAGCTCTCTCTTTCTGTGTGCGATCCACGCCGATAACCCTGCTCTTGCTTTCTTTCCCTCACAATCGCTCCCTCTCTCTATTCTCCCCTCCTAAACTGATCAATACTTCATTTAAATCATGACATTAGCACACTACAACTGGAGAAAAACAGAGAGTAGGAACACAAAATGCGCTTCGTATGTTAAGCGGTACAGATAACAGATAACAGTATATTTTTTGGAGGGGTGAAGTTTAAATATTTGTTTTAACAAGAAGTAAAAACAAAAGGTAGAAATGTATGCAAGTGCGCAGGGCTGTAGCACTGTTATGATTTGAGCTCCCGAGCCTCACACTGATCAATAGCACATTTAAATCCCAGACAGAGGAGCACTATCATCACATCAGAGGGAAAGAGAAACACGCTTCCTAATTATCATGTCAAATAACCAACGCTGCGAATGCCCTAGTTAGACGGTGCTGATAGAGACATATTTAATATTTATTCAAGCAGAAATCTTTAATATTTTCCATTTGGACCTGAATGAGTAATACCGTTATATATATGCACTCTCACACATTTATCTATTCACGTAATTCACAATGAATCCAATCAATAGTGCCCTCCCCACAGCTGGCTTCCTGGCCATATACGTCTGCGTAGGATCACATAATAAACTGTTCAGAATGCCAAAATGAGCCCATCTGATTTCCTGCCGCTGATTGGAATAGCTGGCGCTGCAAATGACTGGCTAATCTTGGTGCTGGTCATTAATCCTAGCTGGATATTTACCTGAGCAGACTGGGAGTCACGGGCCTGGTGGGAGAGCAGCACATCTCGCCGGAGCCTCTGGATGGTTGCGTCCCGACGCGATAACTGGGGTGCAGCCAGCCCAACGGGTCAGGTTTTCCCATCCCGAACGTGGGTGAACAGAGGCGAGGAGAGGAGAGAGGGGCAGAGTGTGAACCCAACACTAGGCGTGAGGTGGGATAGAGAGGCAAAGTCAGACGATCACTCAGAGAACATGCACTTACATATAGCCTGGCGCCAATGTCAACCAATGAGCAATTAGGCAGACAAGACTAACGCTATTGATCGTGGGTTCTAGCTTTTTTATCCAGGGCTAACTAGGCTGCCTGAGGTTGTGTGACGGCTGCTGTGGCTGCAGACTGGGAGGGTAGGGTGGGATGGAGGAAGGTGGAGGGCGACGGACAGGGTAGGGCAGGTCCTTCTCTCCCCAGGCCTTGAGCTCTGAGTTGGGGACTGGTCATTACCATTTAGCCTGCTATTGATCTGCCTGCTAAATAAGCCTGGACCCCATGCAGTCACACACAACTACACACACACGATCCCAGAGACACATACTCAAACACACACAATCACAGAGACACATACTCAAACACACACAATCACAGAAACACCATGGCACGCACCACAATAACATTACTAGTAATTCATCAATAGTTAAGGGTCTGGTTTCCAATCAACAGGTTATTGGACAACATCAGTACAATGGAAAGACTAGATTACTTCATGGTGTACATTGCATTTTGGTCATGTATGGGGGACACTGGGACTTTATTGGGTGATTATTGCTACATGACAGTATCTATTGACTTAATGGGTGTGACTACCTCAGTCTTCAGCAGTTCTCTGCTCCTCTGTTCTGTAAGATGTGGGACTGGACTGGATCCTGTAGGGTCAGTAGTACTCCCCTGCAAAATAATTAACAGAATATGGTTGTTGTGACTTCAGTGTGACATCTAATTCTCATTAGAAATTGGGTTGTTCGATCCCTGAATGCTGAAAGTCGTGGTATATCAGACCTTATAACACGGGTATGACAACAAATGATTTTTACTGCTCTAATTACATTGGTAACCAGTTTATAATAGCAATAAGGCACCTCGGGGGTTTGTGGTATATAGCCAATATACCATGGCTAAGGGCTGTATCCAGGCACTCCGCTTTGCGTGGTGCGTAAGAACAGCCCTTACCAGCAGCCTGATATACTGGCCATATACCACACTCCCTCGGGCCTTATTGCGTAATAATAACACCAGTCCTACCATATCAGGACTGAGACAGACAGACAGACAGACAGACAGACAGACAGACAGACAGACAGACAGACAGACAGACAGACAGACAGACAGAGACAGACAGACAGACAGACAGACAGACAGACAGACAGACAGACAGACAGACAGACAGACAGACAGACAGACAGACAGACAGACAGACAGACAGACAGACAGAGGGACAGAGGGACAGAGGGACAGAGGGAAAGAGGGACAGAAAGACAGACAGTGTGGTTTGGACAGCCAGTTGATGGCTGAGAAGGACGACAGTTAAACAGAGACAGAGAGTACTGCCTGGTGCTGGAAAACCAATCTTCCAGTCAGACAATGAGTAACCGGGACCCATGTATTTTATGAGCATTCCTTCATTGTGAAGACAGAAAGTTAAGTTGAGTTCATGAAAGCTGGCGGGGATCGTGATGGGGACACCTGATCTGCTCTCCATGCAGGAGACGTTTGCCTCCACATTAGCGTCTAGTGTGGAGCCCAGTTAGCTAATGCTGAGAGCCTTTAACCCTGTTTACAATGCACCCCCACCACCCACCCCACCCAGTTCTCAGCCTCCACTTCTACATCCTCAATTATATCCTAACCTCCAACTACCAAGGACATTCTCCCAGCTAGCACACAATCACGGGCCGTCGCCTTCAGAGACTCAGTGTATTAGAGATGTGAGGAAAGCACATTAGGACCTCTGCTATTTTACAAGAACGTGGAGAATCTGCTGTCCGTGGTCATTTATACACAACTGGCTGCTTTCACACAGATGAGATGGTACACACTGTTTAGTATGAGCAGCGTGATGTTAGAGATGCATAGACATGTGGAAATGAGGAAATGAATGAACAACCAATCATACTGTTGTTTATCTTTTCTGCAGACCATCCTTTGGTGTGTGTTTGAAAATCAATCCTGATATTCCAAAGAGAGACAAAAAAGTCTCTCAGAGGTGATTGCTCATTCCTCACAGCTTCAAACAGCACTGTATCAGAAGGACACCTTTAATATTCAGACTTTTCACGTCACTCTAGGCTAAATCCCTAGCAACCACCATAGCAACACACTCTGAGTTGGACGTGAAATGCATGGCAAGTTCCCTCCTGCCACCAGGCAGAGACGGGGGAAGGAGAAGAAAAAAGAGAGAGACGGATATGCCTCAAAGAACTGAATTAAAGCATAGATGAGAAACAGACACACAGGAACAAACCAGACGAATACTCATATCAATAATCTCACATGCATGTCTGTGTGACATACGCTACATAGAACACAGTGGAGGCTGATAAACACAGTCTAGACAACAGTAGGGTAATACATGTAAAAACATGAAAACGGATAGTTTATTTGCCAAAAGACATATACTCTCAAATATAAATTCTTGTTTTGGCAAAAAATCGTCCTACGTCCTCTCTCCTCCGTGACCCTGAAACCGATAAGTGGTCGAGAGTGTGTATTTTCATTAGTAGGCAAACGGAAATGTCCTCCCCTCCTCGATAGCCACCTTTCATCGAGGATACTCGTGTATCCTACCTCGGTATGTTTTGTAATTTGCCACACCCTCTCCCTTTGAATCAGCTTTAAAAACAATATGCTACTTATTGTTATATTTATAAAATGTATTACACAACTAACTCAATTTCTTTTGATCACTTTACACATTTATCCACCCCTGTAAACGTCATTTGCCTATTGACACATGAGTGGAGAAGGACCATCTCATTTCACACAAACGCATTTCAATCCACTTTCACTTTCCTCACCGACTCTCCTCGATTACCTTTGACCTTTGTCAAAAAGAGGCGAGAGAGGACGGAGGAGAGAGGACGGAGGAGAGAGGACGGAGGAGAGAGGACGGAGGAGAGAGGACGGAGGAGAGAGGACGGAGGAGAGAGGACGCAGGAGATGAGGAAATCTAAATGACAAAAGGCCATAGGCTAGTTAAAAAGTATTTTTCAGGTTCTCCTCCTGCAAGGGACAACAACAGCATCCCTGTCTGACTTGGGCCGAGCTGGGAAGAGCTGGATCGCAAGTGTGTAAAAAATATCTGTTTTATTGTCACATACACCGGATAGGTGCAGTGAAATGTGTTGTTTTACGGGGGTTTAAGGGTTATGTGCCTTGCTCAAGGGCACATAGACAGATCACCTAGTCGGCTTGGGGATTTGAACCAGCGACCTTTAGGTTACTGGCCCGACACTCTTAACCGCTAGGCTACCTGCCACCCCAGGTGTGTGTGTGCCATCAGGGTCATCATGGGTGGGGTGTGGGAGGGGCAAAGCAGATGAGCCGCCCCTGTCCACCCCCCCATCCATAGACACTTCCTGTACCACAGTAATGACCTCCAAGTGAGCCTCTTCCATCGGAAATTTCAGGTCCCCCCCGCATCTGGTTTCCTAGTCTCTGGGATTCTAGCTCTCAGAAGCTGATGAGTTCAGTCAAACTTCATTAAGTTTATAGGCGCAGCCCAGCGGTCCCTGGTGGCACTCTACACAGAACAAGCCCCTCGTCTGGCAGAGAGTGATGGGGCTGCTCTGCCTGAGAGAGGCCCTTTACTGCCTCAGCTCACAGGTGGAGGGGAGAGCTCTTTATCCCCCCGCCTCTGTCTATATCTATCTCAGTCCTCTCTGTCTCACCACACTCCTCTCTGTCTCCCCCACTGCCCTCTCCGTCTCCCCCTCTCTCTGTCTCTATACATCTCATTCCTCTGCGTCACTCTCTGACGACCCCTCTCCGCCTCTCCCTCTATCTGTCTCTCTCACTACCCTCACTACTTCTCAATCTTTCTCTCGATCTCTCCCAGTCTCCCTTCTTATTCTCCCTGCCTTTCTCTCTGGGGGTGGCCTGGGTGAGGAGTCCACAGTACTGCTCATCATTCTCCACTTGGACAGTAATACATGCAGGACAATAGTACATTTATAAATGTATTCATGGGTCTCCAGCAGCTGTCATGTCCACAGAGAGAAGAGGTGCTGATTCTCCTCCATACAGGATGGACAGACAAACTAAGCCCTGGACGGACCAACCCGGGTCCCCAACCAAATACTGACCAATACTAACCAACTAACCAGACCCCAACAGAAAGAGGTAGCTATTATAGTCTTCACTTCCCCAAGACTTCATATTACCCAAACATGTGCAACAGCTTCACAGTCCACCACCCCAACTATTCCATCAGACCTGGGTAGAGGCTCACTGGGAAGGGAGAGGGGAGGAAGAAGATGGGCCAAAGAGTAAGAGGTGTCCCTTTAAAGGGCCCGGTGGGGAAAGGTAAACCTGGACCCATCCAGTGAGTATTTATTGCGAGTCGAGGCAGACACACACTCGCTTAGGTGCTCTGAGTAGCTATTAAACAAGTCTGGGGCTGACCTCTGATTTTAAGCGGCCATGTGTCTGACAGCCAAGGCTGCGAAGGCCGCCATAAATGGATTTCTTAAAGTTTCATTCAGGAAAATAAAAAAGGCTGTAGTTTGCAGGAGGGTAACTCAGAAGCAGGGCTGCGTGAGAGAACAGTGTTTCTATCCCACGCTGGGCTAGACTCGGCTGCCTGAGTGGTTCTCTCTCCACAATACAGAGGAATATACTGGAGGAGCAGGAACCCGAGTAGAAACATGCTTTATCCAAATAGAATGCAAGAGCCGGGAAAGGGTTTCTGTAAAAAGTGTTTTTACTTCCTCTTTTGTGAGCGGAGTGGAATAGAAAATGATCTGCCACGTGTGTGTATACCAGGCCATTAAAACACTACATCCCTCAGACACAAATGTCTGCAGCAGCTGCTCCGACCGAGAGGCTGCCTGCCTGTTCAATTCATTTCAGCACAGACACAATGTGGCCATACTGCCGTAAAACTCACAGATAAAAAGCACTGTAAATTTAAAAATCTGAAAACATGCTTAGGCCAGTCCCTTTAGCCTTTGAAGTGACAGAGGCTTTATGTGGGGAGAGGGGCTGAGGCTGGCTCAAAGGCAGGCCCTGAATCAGCTAGATTGCATGCAATGTTAAGTGCAATTAATGAACCCCACAAAGGAGGATTATGCTGACAGGATTATTCTGAACAACAATGCAGCACCCGCTGCCAATTACACACCAGCAGGACCTCAGAGCTCCTCTTCTGCTGGACTGCAGATTAGCATTATGCACACACACGCATATACACAACAACATAAACACAAACACACATCCAAATTACATACATTGGATTTGCTGAGCTGATTCCCTGCTGTTTCAGTTTCTTTATCCGTCCTGCCACAGGTACACTAACACTCAACTAAATGTATCCCATCTCTACTTCTTCCACCCCACCTCTAGTTTCTCTATCCCATCTCTAGTTTCTCTATCCCATCTCTAGTTTCTCTATCCCATCTCTAGTTTCTCTATCCCATCTCTACTTTCTCCACCCCATCTCTAGTTTCTCTATCCCATCTCTACCTTCTCCACCCCATCTCTAGTTTCTCTATCCCATCTCTAGTTTCTCTATCCCATCTCTAGTTTCTCAATCCCATCTCTAGTTTCTCTATCCCATCTCTAGTTTCTCTATCCCATCTCTACTTCCTCCACTCCATCTCTACTTTCTCCACCCCATCTCTAGTTTCTCTATCCCCTCTCTACTTCCTGTCATCCATATCTACCTCCTCTACCCCCCCCCCCCTCTAGTTTCTCTATCCCATCTCTACTATCTCTGACTAGCTCATCCAAAGCCTTTTGTCATTTAGAATACAGCGCCTGTAACTCAATCAGCCTCTTGAACTTTGTAAAATGCTGGAAACGTTGATCTTGCATCGCTGTTTGGTCTTAAGCTCCTGACAAGGATCTCAAACAGTCTGCAGTTGAATCAGAGCTGTCTGGCATTTCTTGAGGCAGTGCTAAATCAAATTAGCCAAAGCAATGTTAATTCGGAGCAGCATTTCATTAAAAAGGAAAAGGTAATCAGTGCCAAAGACTCCATGTCCTTCTGACTAATCTAATAATGCTGCATTTGTTTGCTTTAATCATGTTTAACGATTAAGAGGCTAAATCATGTAGACAGAGGGATCTCATAATCTGCCTGTCATGGCCGCCTCCCGATTTCCTGCCATTCGTCACAGCGCGGACGGCATTTCAACCTTCAGCAGAGAGAGAGAGAGTAGAACCTCGTGAAGTGCACCAGCACCAGCTCAGGGATGGCCAGAGCGAGTCTTCAGGGAACCAGGGGGGTTTCCAAGTATCACTTTACTTCACAGAGCTGCATTACTGAACTGGAACCACTGGGAAGTCTGGGCCCAAAATACCTACAGAAGCACTTTTTATTTAGGGAATTGAGTTTGGAATGCTTGGATGTGTTGGCAGCCATATTGCTGCTGTTTGTAGTTATTTTTAAAGCAGATTCTGCTATATGAAACAGGAATTTACGATGCATATTTAGTTACGTGTGACTGTAAAAACAGAGAACATCACTGAATAAGGGATAGACCGAGCTAAGAAAACACTGAATTCGCAATCACTGTATTAAATTTGGGGAAAAAACTCTGATTTTCTTTCCTACTTAAAAAAAGAAAAATAACTCATTCCTTATCAGCGGGTGTGATCACTTGAATGGAATCAATCAATCGCGTTCCGCTCGGCTTTGCTCTTCTTTGCTCCTCGTTTCCAAATCCAATCTCTTCTGTGTCATCTCAGCGCACATTTATAAGGGCCAGGGCTCTTGATTATCTCCCTCCTTCTCTGGCGCACCCCGCCACCGCATGCTCCAATGTATTAAATTAAATGAGGTGTCTGTCCACGTCACCCCCACTCCCACCTCCCCCTCTCTCTCTGCTGGTAATCAGGGAGAGGGCCCCCCCAGCCCTGCTTTGTGCCAGCGGAGGCTGCATAAATTAGCATTAATCAGGGCCTGCAGGGAGCAGCTAGCGGGAGCCAGACCTCCCTCTAAAACACAGAGAAGGAGAGAGAAAAGGAGAAAGAGAGAGAGAGAGGGAAGGAGGGAGGGCTCAGCACACACCCCAGTCACAAACAAAAGGTTACACCTCTCTTTCCTTCGGCACTGTCTCTGTCCTCGCTCTCTCTCCCCCTGCTTTCCTGTTCTCCGTCCCATCCCAAGTATTTCCACTGTCTTATCTCCCACAGACAGGCGAGACAAATGCTTTAAAGAGTGAAAAAGTGCCGGCTTGGGCTCTGGCACCAGATAAATCATAGATGAGCTTGTGTGAGCACTGTTAACATAATCCCACCATTCAAGATCACAAATACTGCAGGTTGCTAACTCATGTGTTCTTTATCAAATATTGATGCATACATAATTATACACGCATTTGTGTGCAGATGGTGGTGTCTCTATACGTTTCTGTGGTGATGAAAGAGAGAGAGAGAGAGCGATTATGATTGCACATATGAATTAATCAACGCAAATGTAAAGCCAAGCATACTATTTTCCTCCTTCTGCTTTGGACCTGTGCAATTTAGAATATGTGTGTGCGTGTTTTTATATGTATGCAATGCATACGTGTGTGTATCACGTGTGTATAGTATACCCTTGATTGTGAGTGAGTATGAAGGACTTTCAGTAGAAGATACCAATATTGTTGACGTCCCCCCCCCTCTCTGCCCTGCTCCCCTGTGATCACCAGT